>NC_046657.1:119571890-119573440 GCF_010883055.1 Belonocnema kinseyi | reverse complement strand
ATAAAAATAATAAATATAATAATATATTATAATTGTAATAATATAATATAATAAAAAATTTGTCATGAGGACCACCGCAGGATTTCGCCGGGATCGGGAAAATTGCATCCGCTCCCAGCGAAATCGCGGTAAAATTTCAGCCACAATCACGTTTCACGACCATGAGATAGGTGGTTACAGTCTGTAAAGAAATCAACACGACGATCCAGCAAAAGCCTCGTGCACCCTAAGAACACTGAGAGACCCAAAGACTACCGCCTTCTGCATTTTTCCCGCAAGTGTTTTAGCATATTCTTGACACGCAGGGATGCTTTTTAGGCCATTAGCAAGTGAAAGCTTGACACCTCCAAGAGCGCCGATGATAAGGACGATTAGTTTAACAGAATATTCCGGGTATATATATATATATATTAGGTTGACCGAAAAAATTATAATAAGAAATTTAAACGGGCACGTTGTCGAAATCGTTTTCTTAAACGAACGAATTTACCCTTGTTTTTTTTATTTACAAAACCAAATTTTTTTGTCCGTTGCTCTGATGCTTCAAAGTTTCATGATTTGAAGTAGAAAAGTCCTAACACCAGGCTACAGGTTGGAACCGGAGAGTAGTTATAGATTTATTAACTTATTATGACTCTGCCATTCTACTCATTTTCAGTGAGCGTAGTTTGGGACCCAGCAAATATGATGCAAAATGAGAGGCCCAACTAAGGGGCAACTTGAATGTGTCATTTTCCATAAGATTTTCTTACTCTTTTCTCAATTAAATTAAAAGATTGTTTGGTTTTTTCTGTAGAAATCTGTTCTCAATAGTTTTCAGAATGCCTCTTCAAAATATCAATACAGAAGTATATCCAAAGCTCACAAGGATCCGTTTAATATTGCTATTTCATGCGATTTTTGATATGCCAAAAATTTTGCATAATATTTATGAGATATAAAAATGCGATAAATGCAATATTCACTGATAAGTGATCAAACATATAAAAGTTCAAATAAATCGACTTATAATTTTCTGACGAAAATTGAAGATGTTAAAATGGGAAAAATGTTACGTACTAAACCCCCTAAGACATAAAAATGGCTCGCTAGAGCAACGGCTAAACATATCTTTTTTTGCAAATAAAAAAACATGGGTGAATTTATTTGCCTAAGAGAAGCCCAAGTGCGAAGTCACATACGGCCCAACATTGTGCCATAGTCGGCAAAAATATTGCCGAAGCTCGGCTGCTATTATCGCGCCAATGACGGAATGATAACTATGGCCTGCACTTGGCAGCCAAGGTTTGGCTGCCATTGTCGGCCCAACACTGGGTACCAGTATTGGACCAAACCTGGCTGCCATCGTCGTGCCATTGCCAGATTGATAACTATGGCCTTGACTTGGTAGCCAGGGCTTGGCTGCTATTGTCGGCCCAACACTCGCTACGGTCTAAGGATATGACAAAAAAGATTGAAAAGGCCGATTAAAATGCTGATATTGGCCCAGTAACTTTAGCCGACCTTTGGCTGCCAAAATTGGACATTCTTTGGGTCATTTTTTGGGCCAC
>NC_046657.1:119558719-119571790 GCF_010883055.1 Belonocnema kinseyi | reverse complement strand
TTATAAAAATACAAGAACACCGCTATTGTACTGCCATCTTACGATGAAAAACGCTTTCTTCGCGCCGAAAAATGCCTAAAATAAACACTTGTTTATATAATTTGGTTATGGAGTAAACGAATATTAATGTATAACAAAATTTGTTTATATCAGTTGAGATATTTTATAACAAACATATACTTTGAAGACGAATGCTCCCTAACGTTGATTTTGAGTAATATTCTTTGTTTATAAAAATTAACTTCACAAATTAACCTTTTTTGCTTTCTTATACTTCTGTGCATTAAATGCAAGTGATGGTGAATATAATAACAACTTTTTCTATGAGTTAAAAAAAGAAATTAAAAAAATCAACACTTCTTTTGCTGTTTGGATTAACATGAAAATTAAATTAACGGATCATACAAAATCTAGTGTCACCATTTTATGAAAAATTATACCAAAATTTTTCAATAAAAGTAATTTAAAATGGATGTATAATTGCGTTCTAAATTTAAATTTAAACCTACTTGTTTTTCTTTCATCACACTATGCGCCGTGGTGTCCCGTATGTAACGCTGCATTATTTACTTAATTTTAATATATTGAGAACGTTTATAAAAAAACTAATGATATCAGACGTTTTGAAAAAGAAATTAGCTATTAAAAGGTCACATTTTCTTAGCAGAGACTGTTCAATCTTTTTCTACCAACAGTTTTTTTTTAATTTTTCTTCTCTCACGTAGTTCAACACAAAAATTGCATCACACAACTATTTTTTCAAACAAGAAAAGGTATTCCATGTAAAAAACTAATATGAAAATCAAGAAGCAGGAGCATTATTTAAAATATCCACCGTGTGATACCTTAACCGACTCTTCTCTGCGTATGCATTTTATTCGAGAATTTCACAAAATGAGCCATTTCTCCAAATGAAATTGGAGCTTTGCCTTTTATTGACATGAAGTTTTTTCTGACGAAAATATCAGTGAAGTAGGAATCGAATAAGTCAGACATGTCCTTTAAGATGCCCTCTATATTTTAATGAGGTTTATCAACTTCTAAGTACATTTTAAATCTTGCTCATAATTTAAAGCTATTTGAAAAAGGATCTCTTACTGCTTTGAATGGTACTTATCTTTCTATGTTGCTCGCAACAGTTACTATATAGATAGGAGTGAAGTAGATTTGAGTAAAGAGTAGCGTAGAGTACCCCGTACATTCTTCAGTACTTAATATTGAAGAAAAATTAGTCTTTTAGAATTTCAAACTGTAAAGGACACATCCAGCCTCGAATTTTAAAACTACAGTTTTAGATTATACTTTTAAAAGTTTGTTAGCACTCACAGTGACGATGAGGAATGAGATTTCATGCTAAATATTATACCCAACTCTCGGTTTAGCCACAGTGTGGAGGGTTGCCTGAAAGTAGCCTTGTTGCTAAATCGGGAGTATCAAAACGTAAACAGTCAGGGTCGTCTGAGCCGTTGCCAATTGGAATGCATAATATTGCGCGATTTCTGCATGTGAGTACCCGCGCACTGCGCCTTTCCGCTACGCTGCTGGTGTCTTTCAGGCAAGAGTGAGAACCGTCTCTAGCCCTGCGCACTGAGAAAGATCATGGGCACTCTAAAATGCGAAATTTCTGCTTCTTCTCATGAAAATGTAATTTTGTCTATCGAATTAAGTGAAATTTACAGTTTAGCGTGATAATGCCTATAATCAATATATCTTAATTAGAGTTCATGTTGTAAATAATAGTGCCAAAAACTGTTATTTTTATTATTTCAAAATGGAAATCAGAATTTTACACTTTCACATTGCAATTTTTCTAATTTATTTTTACCGTGTGGGAGAGTACGTATGGTGGGGAAATATTCCAGTAAACTTAATAAAAACCGATGTTCCAATACATTGAAATGCTTTTACCTTTATTATGAGTTTTAAGCACGTTATAAGTGTTCGCTTTCTTATGTAGAAGTATGTGTTCACAACTTTACTAAACAATCTCGCAACAGAAATTGAATGGACTCAGTTTGTTTTTCTCGAGAATAGCTTTATTATAGTGTCATAACAAAGTTTTCTACACGCCACTATCCAGTCATGCTTTAATAAAAAATTCAACTTCACAATTGTAGTCAATTGCTTCTCAATTTTTTTAAAGTTAAAGAGCAATTCTTTAACCATTAATTTTTCATTTTTCTACTTTCAAACAACAATTTTCAAAGTCTTATAAGGTTATACAACCTTATGAAAGAAGGTGCTTTTTTGACGATAGGGCGCTTTGATTATGTCTTGTACTTTCCCCTTTCTTGTTTTTACTTTTTTCTTTTCTCTCAGTGTGTCTCTCGTATTCCACAGTGAATCTCTTTCTTACCCCAGGGAAGAAAAACTAATCAGAATTCTGGTGAAGGTGTACGAAGCGTGTCATGGATGCAGATGCTGGATTCTCTTATGTGTGCTTCCGAAATATGAAGAATCATTATCATATTGACATTTCTCCTCTCATGATCATCACAGACAATGTTACGATTGCATTATTCTTCTGCACTTTGTACTTCTTAGATGCTAAGATATTCATTAAAAAAGTCCTTGGCCTGGAAATAAAAAGTTAGTATTGGTACCATGTCTTAAAATCATAATAAAAAATTAAAATTTTGGATTGTACTATGAAAATTGTAGTCAAGTATTAGAATAATTATACAAAAATAAGACTTCGAAAAATGTCAAGAAAGCTCCCTCCAAGAGAAGAAACTACACTTTTCTCTCTATACGTAACAGACCTTAATATACATTTACATTAATCCTATCAGAATATGGTATCTTGAATTTAAATTACGGTAAATGCAAATAACTTTACTCACATGTAGCCATTGTATTTCCGTGTATTGAATTATGAATGATGGTTGGCAGGTATTATATGGCTTAAAAGGATCACTTTCTAGACCAAATAAGAATATTGTGAATAAAAAGAATTGCTGAAACCTTCTGCATTAGAAAAAGTTCTGATATTATGGCAGACACAAATCAGAGAGGGTATAACTGTTTTCTACTTACATATTAAATAATAAGCCTTGATTTGTAATTATTCCAGAAAATTTTATGCAAACTACGAATAATATTTAACGTTACAAATCTAGCAAGAAGTTGTATTAGCACAAAAAAGAAATACTCGGAAAAAATGTATATACAATCTATCTATCAATTACAGCACATTAATTCATGCATTGACAAAACAAAACTATAATAAAGAACTGTATTGTTATTAGAGACAACTTCGCACCTTATGACATAAATATTTTGTTTTCTTTGCGGCATTATCACGGTAAATTTATACAAATAGATAAACATGCTAGGAACATACGCACGACTAATCATAAGGCTCAAACCCAACGTCGGCCAACTGGAAGCCTGTGAAAGTAAAAACATGTGCACTTTTTACAGAATCTCTGTGTTTTTTCCTTACATGTGTTCTCAGTTTACTTTTTCGTAAGAAAAGTTCAGCAGCTAAGATAAAGTATGTGACATGTTTGTTGTGCTGGAAGATGCCAATTTCAATTTCAATTAACTTAACATTATTTCGAATAGTCGCCCTCTTTTTAATTCAGTATAATACTAAATGACATTTTAATTAATCTATGTCTTTGCATTAAGAAAGTTCCTGAGAGGACGAGTTTATTCTAATGATATCTTAATTCAAGAAAATGATAATTTTGAAATCTTTATCTTTGCATTAAAAAAACTCCTCAGAAGACTAGTTTATCCTAATGATATCCTCATTTATGAAAGTGATATTTCTTTAAATTGAAAAGCTATTGTCAAATTCTAGGCAAATGCGATAAATAATTATTCAAACTCATAATAGTGTACCAATTCAGACTGGTTACACAAAAACACGGTTTTTATTATAAAACGTCAATTTCGCACATCTTCAGATTATAAATTTCCCACATTTCCTGCCAAGGGAATTTTGACGGTCAAAGATTCATAGACTAAAATTTTGTAGCTACCAAGGAAGTTTTTTTAAAATTCTGTTTTCTTAGTGAACTGCATATACTGCAAGTAGGACCACACGGTGGCTGTTCAACCTTCTTTTTAAATTTATATTTATTCCCAGCATATTTTGTTAAGCTAATCGTCGTAATATTATCGGAATTTTCGGAGGTGCCAAGCTTTCATTGATTATTATCCTAAAAAGCATACATGCGTATAAACAAAATGCTAAGGCACATGCGGGAAAAATACAGAAGGCGGTCGTCCTTGCGTGCTCCGTTTTCTTAGGGTGCACGAGACTTTTTCCGGATCATCGTACTGAGTCCGTCACATATTGTAACAAAAATGACAGTTAGGCCTATGCAAAGTTTCTATGAGCACAGTTTTTCGTCGCCTGTCCAAGCCCAAAGTAAGAATTGTAGCAAGATTTTGTCGAATTACGAGCAAATGTGCTCTATAATGGCCGCGTTTCTTTGCAAATTTAATAAACTAAACTATTCCTAATTTCTTTAATTAATTTACTACAAATTCTTATATGTTTCAAACCCTTTAAAAACTGGAGAAACCATCAGCTCTGCTGGTGCGTTACACAGTCATTGCTTTTTTTCTCCGCAGAGGATTGTGTCTCTAGGGGTCGCTTGTACAGAAAGGGAAACAGGAAAAAACTAATTGCAGTTTCACCTAACAAACAATGAGATGGAATCGAGTTAAACTCTGTGGAAATTTTCTATTTTCTGTACCCTTTTTAATTACTAGATTCTATCATTTTTTTATCACCCGCATCTGCTAGATTTTGAGTCTTTGTTCTGTTATTTGCATATGTCACGGTAAAAGTACGTTTAATTGCGCTGCGTAAATGATAGTTAAAAAACTAAATAAAATCCTATGATACGGAAATGCAGTCATATATGGTTGCTCTACTAAGATATACAAAATGGCACACATTTTTCTAAAGCCTGTTGTTTATTGTTAAAAAAGGATATCTCTTTTGATTTAATGTAATATCAAAGGGTCACAACAAATTTTTAAATTATCGAAAGTTTTAACTGCTTTTAAAACGATCATGCAACAGACTTTTATTATCTACACAATCTAATTTTTATTTTGGATTAAATCTATCTACATTCTTATTTTATTGTGACATTTGGTAGGAAATAAAAGAATGGTATTTTGAAGACATTAAGTTTGTGTTCTTTTACCGAATTACCAATCTAGTTGTTACTTATATATTTAAATAGACCTTATTGATTTTTCTTCATTTGTCTAGCCAAATAAAGCTAAGTACCTGACATGAGCATTCGATAGAAGCGGCATATAAAGTGCGCCAAGTGAGGAAAATTTAAAGTTGTAAGTTTTACTTGGATGCACTCTTTCTTCTCTAGAAAGTGAGTTTCTGGTGTTGCTCGTTAACACAAACATTGCGTTTTCAAACCACTTTAGGTACGTTCTCTTTCCTGTGAACTTTTAATAAAATAATACGAAAAAGTCACCATGGTCGTCAGTAATTAATTTTCCGGTTGTTATTTATATTATGTACTCTTATTAAAAAGAACAGGATTTTCTTCATACTTTTTCAAAAGAAAATCTTGTAGTAATTTCTGAATTTACAGAAATGTTATTAAAGTCACCAGAAAACTTCCATAAAATTTGTATGCAGATTTTTTTACCAGAAGAAATAGGGTCATCAAAAATAGGATCTTAATTTTAATTATGCCAGAGCTAAGAAAGTTTCTCTAAAGGGTTGGCTGCTTTAAAATTATGTACAAAATAAGCCCAGGATGAAGTCAATTTGTCAATTTTTAAGTAAATATTGCAAAAATAGCGAAAATTTCAGTCATTTCTTAAATCTTCAATAACTTCCGAATAAATGTTTCATTATGGTTATTTCAGGTGTTATTGAACATTTAAGAAAACATTTAAATTTGCACTATTTTTGCAATATCTACCTGAAAAATAGACAAATTGGCTTTATCCTGGGCTCCTTGTATATAGAATTTCAAGAGCAATCAACACTTTAAAAGCGAATTTTTGTAGCTATTGCACAATTTAAATTAAGAAAACTTAATCAGTCTTCAAAAAAAGTGTGCATTTGTTTATTCTTTTTCCAAGATTTGTTTTATTTATTGTAGACTTATATTATACAATTCCAATAACATATGTTTCAAGTAGTTTTTTTTTGTCATTTTTTTTGTCGATAAAAAATGTCTGATTTTTCAATTAAAAAATTTACTAAATTAAAATATGGCGAAGGTATGTACACCGAATTAATGTAATAAATAATTCATAAAAATTTTGTAGCGATCGGTTTAGCCATTATGGGGCTAGACCGTTCATATTTCGTTCGAATTCTATGATACATATCTACAGTAAATAAAAACCAGCTTTAAGAAATCGCAAAGAACGCTTTTTTTACTTGCTAAATAATTCACGTTTATTGCATGATTATTTTTGCGGGTATAATTAAAAACAAGTCTCCCATTACTACTATACGAATACACTTGCCCACATAATTCTCGGTGTTTTAATCATTTTACTTCCCTATCAAAATTTAAATCATCCCATCTTATGTACTATAATTTTAAATTTGTTTCCCTAATCAACGCGTATACAATTTGAGTTAAAATTATAGTGAGATGACGCTGAAGTGACACACGAGAAGTTACACACGCGGCCAATTCCATTTCCTGAAAATGTGGCATTCCAAATTTTTTCCAATTTTCAAGGAACTAACATTCTCTTCAATGAGTATAAGTATGACATATAGAAAATGAGACATGCGGAAAATTGGAAATCCTGAAAATGTTACGTGCCCCATATGTTACGTGCTGCATTTTTAACAATTCAATGAGAACATATTATTTGTCTCAATTGTGTAACGCGCAAAGTGTGACATGAGGTGAATGAGACATCTAAAACAATCAAGATATGTAGAAAGCGAAACATATGGTAAATGTCATATTCTGCAAGTTGGAATCGCGGAAAATGTGACATGTTGCTTTATTGTCAATGCAATTTTGACACCCTGGAAACTTTTACTCATACAATTTTGTCAGAAACTTAAAACTTTTCCATTCGGATTTCGCCCATTATCTACATTTTTTTAAAGTCACTTTCATTTCTCTGGCTGCATCTGCCTCAGATTTCTAGGAATAAGTTTTACGGAAGTTATTCAATATTAACTACTATTTGTGGATGTTGAATAGCAAGAAAGAAATCAACGTATGTTCCAAAGTTAGAGATTCTTCTCGCTTCTAAGAATTACATTTCAGTGAAGTTCTGAAACTTGAGGATAATGTATTGCGCCTGCAGCTCATGGATGTTCACTGCGTGTGGAAGAAGAAATAAGGGAAGAGCGCCAAAGCATGAATTTAAATTCTCCCCCGCCCCACTAGAGTAAAGACTGAGTTGAAAGACATACTTCACATCTTAGACCAGAGATGCCCAGGAGCGTCCAAAAGGGTAAACGCGAAGGTGTAGAAATTAGAAAAATTCGTCTTTCCTTTCTTAAAGATAACGTAACATACCCTCTGGTCGACAGCCGTATCTTTACCACCAATAGAAGAAATGTTAGGATTCGATTTTCTCTATATGAATAAGAATTTTTTACCTAATCGCTGCATTTTAATTTTTCGAATCTTTAACTTGGTAACAGTTTATACCTATAAAAGTCTTTTTTAATATTGCTACACATGCTAAAATAATTAATTCACAAATAGAGAAAAAGCGCATCGTGAATTTTTACCAAATCTACATTATTTTAAAGAAAAAATGTACATCGTATAAAGAACATTCTGTAATTTTCAAAATTGTTGACTAACGGAATTATATCAGAGACAGCACTGACTCTATTTTTATTATTCTTTTGAACATAACCATTGCGTCTTGAAATCTACAATCAGGAGACGTCCACAAAATGCCGCACTGTTTTAGACTAAGCAAAGAAAAAGGTATCACAAATAGTACGCAGAGAGAAATACACTGACAGTTATACATTACGTTACTAATTTTATGTAATGTGATGTCCTTAACAAATTAGAGGAAAATCAATTAATAGTTCACCAGACTAAAGTTTAATTGAAATAGAAATATTTCATTATATTAATTTCATCGCTTAGAACATTCATATTTTACCAAATTTGTCTTGATTATTAACTGGCATAACTTCTTTCTATTACGTAAATGGCACAACGGGTGTTTTTTAACCAACGTATTCAAACGTGTCCCGCGTAGCCGGTATTAAATATTTTCGCCCAAAAATTTACTTAATGTAGTCGATGATATGTGTTTTAGAATTGAATTTGTTTGATAGGCATTAGTTTAATTTAAGTTAGTTGAAAAAAAATATAAAAAAAATACACAAAGTGAGTTTTCTACTTAAAAATTCATAACTCACGTAATTTCTTCCAAAAAGGCATTTATTTTGCAAAATGAAAACTCGATTTTATGTTCAAATAAAACACCATATTTTTCAATGTTTAAATCATTGATTTTTATTAAAATGCATAATATAGTTAATAAACAAAAAAAAATACATATGTAACATAAAAAACAGTTTTTCAAAGTTGTAATAACATTTTCAAACTTACACAGTCGCTGCAAAAGCCTGCGCGGTGCTCATAGCACATCGGGCGATTGCACGCTATTGTTTGTTCACGAAGCAAGCCTCGCTGTGAATTGTAGGCCATCTACAAGAGCAACCCAGGTAGGAATTGATCGTCGGCCCACGGTTGGGCCAACCGTCGGAAGGTCGGTCCAACTTTGTGCGCCATTGGTCAGGCGGACCAGCTAAATGATAACGGTCAACCGCCTATGGCTTCTCCACGTCAGGCCAACATTTGGTCCCATATATGAGCCATCTATTAAGATGACGCTGACCCTGCCTTCGACAAAAATTAATTTTTAAAAAGTTATTTTTAAAATTATTGTTATATAATTTTCACTGTTTACCATTAATAAATACATAACTCACACACATGGTTACTTACACTTTTAATCGCAAGCTTTAACGCTTTAGAAATCTTACTCTTCCAGGATTCTGTCCGCAATTTTAAATATTTTTGCCTCGATTTTTGCAAACATCATCTAAATATTACTTTCTCGGCCTGGAAAAATCCGCTTTTCGGATAAAATATTTAAATTTTGTTTGATGATCAAATTAGAGAGAACAATAGAAAAAAATAGCAGTGGCAGACCAGTTACAAAAATTGAAATCAGGACGGTATAGAATGGAATGAAAGCTTCTGATGGTTCCTCTAAAGGTTTATATTTTTCTAGCACCTTCTTCCTTATTCGCTTACACACCCCCCACGCACTCACTTGGTGATGGAAGGGGAACCTACAGTTTAAGGCGGGTTGCGAACCATTAAGAACAACAGCTTTAAGTACATAGAGAAACCCTTTTTCTCTAGAGGTGCCGGTTCCACAACTCTCCGGAAATGAACAACTTCCTTGCTACGCTAGTTTTGACCGCATGGACCGTCACGCCGAGGATCTTCCAGAGTTTAGTAATTTTTTGAGAAATGAAGGATATAACGAATCTTTTTAAAATTAGATTAGGCGTGGCCTCGGCCCCACCAATCTCCGGTTGGCCGGCAGGCAGCATCAGTAAGCTAGCGCTAGGCGTGCGGGGCGCCTTTTATTGGATAAAAAAACACCTGCGACTCTGAAACTTTTTCAGCATGTTTCCAGATACCAAACTTCCGTTTAAGTAGAAAAAAATGATTTTTGAAGCCGTTATATGGGTGGCCTCCTTAAAAATAACACAATAAAATTTTGGACTTGGGAAGTCGATCGATTTATCCTTATGGCTTTTTTTTCGAAAAAAAAAAAACGTTACTGTTTAAAAGCAGTACAATATTACCGCACACAACTTTTTTTGTGAAATATTGACAATGCAATAACAGTCGCACGAAAAAGAATGAAAAATCGAAAAGTCTACTTTACGGTAAAAGTACCCAATATACGAAAAGGAAAATGAATCAGGTACAATTGTGCACCCTAAAAATATGTACAAGACAAAAGTCGATTATCAAAAAAAGAGTAACAAATATGTCAATAATTATATTTTGATAGGATGTGCAATTCTTGTTTGAATCGTGAAGAACTTTTGGGATAAAAACAGTGCAATTTTTGGAGAAACGATACAAGCTATGAAAAACGTGAATGGACAAAACTTGCTCCTGCAAAAAGAGTGTAAACTCACACTAATTTGTTATGAATAATTTTCTGATAGGACGCGTAGTTGGACAGCGGTTTTTTGAAGCATAAATTGTCATACATTGAAAATATTATACGAAAATTATATAAAGATTGAAGACCTACTTGCAATTAAATTAGGTAGAGCCGTTACCAGAATTTGGTGTTTCTTTTTAGTTTAAATATTTTCCCAAAACCTGGATTTGAACTTAGAAACTCGCAAAGAAATATTTGTCGAACACAAATGTGTGGCAATTTGAAATTCAAGGATACTATTACTTGTGTGAAAAACATAAATTATGATAATTTTGCCCCTTTATATATGAATTAAGTATTTTTTCTAACGCACGGACGAAATGATCGATTTTCGATGCATGTATTGCTTGCGGGAAGTAACCAATTCCGAAGCCGTGGTAAAAAGCAGTTAGAAAAACACTTTTTCTAGCTCCTGCGCTTGCGCTCTTTGAATAAGATTACTGTTTCTTGCTGTTGCGCTTGCACATTTCGAGTCAGAATTACTTTCCAGGCCTGTCGGAATCATAACCTCACTTCATTATGATTTGACGCTTGAGAGACTGATTGTGAGTAGTGAATAGTTATTGGACATACTCGAAGTGATGAGTTACCATAAATTACTGATAAATTACCATAAATTGCCGATAAATTACCGATAATTTCCGACAATTTCCGGAAACTTTTAGAAATCTGAAATTATTGGTAATTTGATCATTTTTCATAAATTTCTGAAAATTTTGGAAATTTCGCCAATTTTTTATAAATTTTGAGAAATTTTTAAAATTTATAAAATTTTCAGAAATTTTGGAAATTTATCAAATTTTCAAAAAATTTTGAATTTCTTCCAAAAAGCTTCGGATATACTAAATTTCTATAAAATTTCGGTAATTTACAAAAATTTTCCGGAAATTGTAGGTGATGTAGGTAATTTTACCATCAATTTCCAAAAATTACTATACATTTTTAAAAAATTGGTTTTTATTGTTTCTCAAATCAAAAAATTTCCCGCATTTGTTAGAAAAAATATCGTTTGCTACAATATCGTATGCTACCGGCTTGTGTTCGGCTCGTTTACAGGTCGCCTTCGGCTAGCCTCCAACTCGGCTACAACTCCCCTTACACTCGTTTCTGGCTCGTACAGATAACTTCATACTCATGTGGAACTGCCTACTTTCCGCACTTGTAGCACAATATATAATACCACTAACAGCTTTAACTTTATTTTTTGGTTCGAATTAAATATGAACATCTTCATCTTATCTCAATTTTCATTATTTGAAATTTAAGTGCACAAAATGAAAATTATCATTTTTATAGAGCAAGGGGTACACTTTTGTAGAGAAGGAAGAAGATTATTATTTCATTATTATATCCAATATTGCTGCAGATATTAAACGATTTTAATTAATCTTTTTATCAATTTTTTTCAATTATGTCAAGAAACTGATTCTGGTAATTACAATTCAATCAAGCCATACCTTCATGATATCAGTGTTCGTAACTAGTCTCCATCTCATGACAATGAAAGGGTTATTATTTACGAGCAATTCAATGCGCCCCAGGGTATCTGCCTCGTGAGTTTTACGAGGGTCGATGAAGAATTCTGCGACCATCCACACGCGTCTACTCTGAGGGTCACTACAACTTTGCTCTATTGTTCTCTTCAGTTAGATTGTTAAACCAAATATAACCATATTATTTGACAACCGGCTTTGTTCAGTAAACGCTACAATTATAGGCAACTAAATATTACTATCATTGGTGGTTACCAGTACTGATTTTCAAGTGGTGCTGACCTGCGGATCAGTAGATTTTACCGATCCAGTCGCCATTCTGCTCAGTTCTTCGATGCTGCAATTACAATAAATCACTATAAATTGTGACAAAATATTGCTAAAAAATGATTAATAAATAAGCGCACTCTTAATTCTTATACATATTTTCGGATATAATTTTAATAATCGGAATTTGTAAATTACAATGCTTATAATACAATACAAATTTCTCACGCAATGGGGAGATAAGAGCGCATAAACATAAGCACGCAAGTCAATTGTCTTAACCTCTACACTATTAGACGAGTTGCAATCTGTAAAATAATTTCGGAATGCATTTGTAACTGAGAGGTAGCGACACTGGGAACGACGTCTGAATACGCGCCCATGACTTCGCGGGACACAACAACAGCTCTTAGATTTACCTTATATCCATACATGTCAGTTGAAACAGTTACGGAACACAAAAATGTCCAGCTCCAATAAACTTTCAAGTATACGCAATCTGTCAAGAAGTTTTGCCGTCCAAAATTTTTTTATTTTTTATAAAATCCCTTCCTTTCTTAGTAGAAATATGGTGTAATGTGACAACTCTCACAGGAACTTCAAAACAGTAATGTCCACTGCACCACTTTTTTTATAGCGTTTCAGTGGTTTTTGCATTTTTACAGTATGTAATACTAGGAAATAGATGTTTATTCTACTAAAGGGTAACCGCTAAATCAACCCTAATTTCATTGTTACATTTATGAAATGCCACGGGAGGAGTTAGGTAGAAGTTAAGTAGGGGAAGTTCGGGTACGAGGAGTCAGGATCAGGGTCAGGAGTCAGTCACTCGCATATGCAGATGACATAGTGCTGCTAGCAAAACGCGAAGAGGCTTTAAAGGAGATGATGAAGAGGTTAAGAAAATACTTGGACAATAATCGGTAGGAGTTAAATGCGGAGAAGTCGAAGGTTATGGTGTTCAGGAATGTAGGTTGGAGAGACAAGGAAGGGGAGGGGAAGTGAAAGGGAAAAGCGGTACAAGAGGTAAAAGAGTTTTTGTGCCTGGGCTTCCTTTTTCGAAGTAATGGGGGATTGGATTGTCATATAAAAGAGAGGATGAGAAGGA
>NC_046657.1:119556527-119558619 GCF_010883055.1 Belonocnema kinseyi | reverse complement strand
AGAGAGAAGGGAATGTATGACTTGTGCGGAAAAGTGTATGCAAAAGTTGAGCACTGTTTGGAAAAGTGTGAAGAGGCGGAAAGGAGTGGGATGAGCATGGAGGTATTATTGCATGAAAGGGGAGACAAAAGGTCAGTAGCATGGGTGAAACGAATGTTGGATAAGATGATGAAAAAGAGAAGGAAGGAGGAAAAGGAATAAAGAAGAAAAGATTGTAAATAGGAGAGGAAGTATATGTAAGAAAATTATAAACATTGTAAATATTAGTTAAGTACTAGGTACTAGCCACGAAGACAGAGGCTAGTAATGCGTGGCATAGCGAGAAAAAAGCGACATGTGGGCGAGGCGAGGCACAGCGAGGAAGTTTAGGCTATAGAAGCGAGCGGATTAGTTATAAGGTGTGGATAAATGGTATTTTGTAAGACAGTTGTAAGAAAATTCTGTGTCGCCATCTTTCGCCTTGCCTTGCATTGCCATTCTTCTTCCTTCTTCCTCCTCCTTTTCATTTCACCCAACACACTCTTCACCCATGCAACTGTTTTTTGTCCCTTCTTTTCCCCCTCTTTCATGCAGTTATACGTTCATCCTTATCTCTTTCCTTCTCACTCCGTCCCAATCCTACAGCCCGTCCTTTTCCCTCGTTTTTAAACAAATACTGCGCTCTCTCTCTCACTTTCTCCCTTGACATGATGCAACCGTAATTCCCATTGACCCTTAAACATTTTATTCTCTCCTCCCCTACTGCCTCCACTCACTCTCTCTCTGTCTCTCTCCATGCCGATCTTCTTCACAAACCTTTCTGCCCTCCTGTTACACCATCATTTCATCCCTCTGCACCTCATTTCTTCTCAAATATTTTCGTCTTTTAATTTTCAGCTTCCTTTCTTCTCCCTTGTAGTCTTTCTCTCACCAACACTACCTAACCAACTTATTTCCTAGCTCTTCCAAAAAATTTTCCTTATACTTACACGCCCGAATCCCTGTTAGAACCCCTAACCTCATTTTCCTCGCCTCCCTCCTAACAATAAAATTAGGCGTATTCATTGCCAACGCAAGTGTCCACTCTACATATCTCTTCTGTATACTATTCACCTTTTTACATTCTTTCCGCACACACACCTCTGCTCCATAAAATAGCACACTCATCACTAGCAATCAAAACAATTTCATGCTCCTTCCAGACTCACCTACAAATAAGCTTTTTAGAAAATAGTTAAGAAGAAAGCGCAACTTTTTACCGCGTATCTAAGAGAAGATAGTTATATGAAATAATACATTGCTTAAGCAACTGTTTTTTAACTTGCATGATTTTTGACTTTACTAAAGTGAATGTGGGTGACAAATTAAAAATTTCAGAAGAAACTGACACTATCTAGCATTAATAAAGAAGGTGATAGTCATAAACGATAACAATATGTGTCAATAATCACCTTCGCTAAATTGAATTAATAGTTAACTCACGCGGAATGAAAAGTAGACAAATAGTTGAAAATGAAAAAAAACTCAAAGTTCCAGCATTATTCAAATCGAATATTATTAGCAACAACAATTAATTAATTGAACATATTTTTAACATCAGTTAACTTTTCATCTCACTCTAATAGAAAATTGGAAAAATTTGTGCGAAAACTGCAATTCTCTAGGATTATTCTAAGATAATATCAATAATAATATTTTTTTAAACAATTAGTCTTATTATGATTAACGAACTATACTTTACGCTAATTGAAAATCGAACAAAAAGATAACTTTTTTCTAGGGAATCGCGAATTTCTATCTTTATGCTACGAAAAATAATCTGAAAACAATTATAAATTGTTCAAGCTATTTATGTCAACAACTATTAATCAATATAAAATACTATTTTATGTAATAGACACAATTTCAAAGAAGGAAAACCTAAAAAAATCATAATTAGTACCAAAAACTCGTAAGACTCCTTTTTCACCCATAGGGTTTCTTCGGACGACCATTTTGCTAGCCCCACCACACACGCAAATTTAAAATTTTTCATCCAAATATTTAGTGCAGAATTTGCTCAAATTTTTACAACAAAAATTAGAATTTGTGCATCACCGGAAGTACCTTACTT
>NC_046657.1:119554233-119556427 GCF_010883055.1 Belonocnema kinseyi | reverse complement strand
CACGCAAATTTAAAATTTTTCATCCAAATATTTAGTGCAGAATTTGCTCAAATTTTTACAACAAAAATTAGAATTTGTGCATCACCGGAAGTACCTTACTTCTCAGAAAAACACTGGCGCGGCCAGCGAAACGTTTCGCTTGCCCCGACATTATATAAAATCAACTTCATATGGGTGCATTATTTTTGTTTTAATTTGTTCAAATTTTTACAACCAAGTTCAACCCCTAAAAACTACCCCCTGCGAGAAATCCACCATGGCGGGGGCAGCGAAACGTTTCGCTGGCCACAACATTATCCAAAATCAACTTTATATGGGTGCATTATTTTCGTTTTAATTTGTTCAAATTTGTACAACAAACTTCAACCCCTAAGAACTATCCCCTGTAAGAAAACCACCATGGCGGGGCCAACGACACAATTCGCTGGCCCCGACATTATCCAAAATCAACTTTATATGGGTGCATTAGTTTCGTCTTAATTTGTTCAAATTTGTACAATTAACTTCAACCACTAAAAAGCAATCCTCTGTTGAGGAAACGTCATATCGGATACAGCCCAACGTACCGCTAGTTTCAACATTATCCAAAATCAACTTTATATCGTTGCATTATTTTCGACTTCATTGTTCAAGTTTGTGCAATGAACTTCAACCCCTAGAAACTACCCACTATAAGGAAAACACCATGGCGGGGCCAGCGAAACGTTTCGCAGGCCCCGACATTATCTAAAATCAAATTTACATGGGTGCATTATTTTCGTTTTAATTTGTACAAATTTGTACAACCACTTTTAATCCCTTAAAACTACACCCTGTGCGGAAGACACAATGGCGGGGCCAGAGAAACGTTTCACTGGATCCGACATTATCCAAAATCGACTTGATATAGGTGCATTATTTTCTTTTTAATTTGTTCAAATTTGTACAACCAACTTCAACCCCTAAAAACTACCCCCTGTGAGAAAACCACCATGGCGGGGCCAGCGAAACGTTTCGCTGGCCCCGACATTATCCAAAATCAACTTTATATGGGTGCATTAGTTTCGTCTTAATTTGTTCAAATTTGTGCAACCAACTTCAACCCCTAGAAACTACCCCCTGTTTAGCAAACGTCATATCAGATCTAGCGCAACATACCGCTAGTCACGAGATTATCCAAAATGTAATTTTATGGGTGCATTATTTTCGACTTAATTTGTTCAAATTTGTGCAACCACTTTCAACCCCTAAAAACTAACCCCTGTGAGGAAAATACCATGGCAGGGCCAGCGAAACGTTTCGCTGGCCCCGACATTATCCAAAATGAACTTTAAATGGATGTGTTATTTTCGTCTTGATTTGTTTAAATTTGTGCAACAAACTTCAAACTCAAAAAAACAACTCTCTGTTGAGGAAATGTCATATCGGATCCAGCGCAACGTACCGTTAGTTCCGACATTATCGAAAATCAACTTTGAATGAGTGCATTATTTTCGTCTTAATTTTTTCAAATTTGTGCAACCAACTTCAACCCCTAAGAACTATCCCCTGTAAGAAAACCACCATGGCGGGGCCAACGACACAATTCGCTGGCCCCGAAATTATCCAAAATCAACTTTATATGGGTGCATTAGTTTCGTCTTAATTTGTTCAAATTTGTACAATTAACTTCAACCACTAAAAAGCAACCCTCTGTTGAGGAAACGTCATATCGGATCCAGCGCAACGTACCGCTAGTTCCAACATTATCCAAAATCAACTTTATATGGTTGCATTATTTTCGACTTCATTGTTAAAGTTTGTGCAATGAACTTCAACCCCTAGAAACTACCCCCTGTTGAGCAAGCGTCATATCAGATCCTGTGCAACGTACCGCTAGTCACGGCATTATCCAAAATCAAATTTATATGGGTGCATTATTTTCTTCTTAATTTGTTAAAATTTGTGCTACGAACTTAAACCCCTAAAAACTACCCACTATAAGGAAAACACCATGGCGGGGCCAGCGAAACGTTTCGCAGGCCGCGACATTATCTAAAATCAAATTTACATGGGTGCATTATTTTCGTTTTAATTTGTACAAATTTGTACAACCACTTTTAATCCCTTAAACCTACACCCTGTGCGGAAGACACAATGGCGGGGCCAGAGAAACGTTTCACTGGATCCGACATTATCCAAAATCGACTTGATATAGGTGCATTATTTTCTTTTT
>NC_046657.1:119502284-119554133 GCF_010883055.1 Belonocnema kinseyi | reverse complement strand
GAAACGTTTCGCTGGCCCCGACATTATCCAAAATGAACTTTAAATGGATGTGTTATTTTCGTCTTGATTTTTTAAATTTGTGCAGCAAACCTCAAACTCAAAAAAACAACTCTCTGTTGAGGAAATGTCATATCGGATCCAGCGCAACGTACCGTTAGTTCCGACATTATCGAAAATCAACTTTGAATGAGTTAATTATTTTCGTCTTAATTTGTTCAAATTTGTGCAACCAACTTCAACCCCTAAAAACTACCTCCTGTGAGAAAACCACCATGGCGGGGCCAGCGAAACGTTTCGCTGGCACCGACATTATCCAAAATCAATTTTATATGGGTGCATTAGTTTCGTTACAGTTTCGTTAGTAGTTTTTAGGGGTTGAAGTTGGTTGCACAAATTTGAACAAAACAAGACGAAATTAATGCACGCATATAAAGTTTATCGGGGCCAGCGAAACGTTTCGCTAGCCCCGCCATGGTGGTTTACTTACAGGGGGTAGTTTTTAGGGGTTGAAGTTAATTGCAAAAATTTGAACAAATTAAGACGAAAATAATGCACCCATATAAAGTTAATTTTGGATACTGTCGGGGCTATCGGTACGTTGGGCTGGATCTGATATGATGTTTGATCAACGGGGGGATGGGGGATGTAATTTAGAAACGAATATTTTATTAGTATTTTATTCCTAATTGTGAAGCGAAATGTTGAGCGTCAACTGGATTCAGCGAATATTGAGGATTCTGAATAAAATTTACGAAATTGTAGATTGTGCATCAAGTGGGAGAAGGAGGCTCCTCTTGAGATAACGAAATGGTCGATTCCTTTAACTGATGACGTCACAATGGTCCAAGTGAGTAAAATTATTTTAAATTGAACATAATTGAACTGCTGGCGACCAAAAGCGGACACGGTCGGATTCAAACTGAAAAGTATTGTCCTACGCGTCAATTTTAAAAATCTTTCTAATTTCAATTGCAAAGACTGATACATATAGAGAATTTCAAGGCGCATCTTTTTCTCCTCTTGCAAAAATATATAGGTTTTGTAGTTTATGAGATAATTGGTAAAAAGTGAATTTTTGAAAACGAAAAAATCTAATATTTTTTCACTTCAACTCTCGCTAATTTAGCCAATTTTTATCATTTCCCGATTTCTCCAATAAAAAGTACGTGTTAAGGTCTTCTGAAACTATCTAAGGAAGAAAAACGAGAATATTGTAATAAACAAAAAAGTTATTAATTTTTTTTTAGGCAATGCAAAAATCATGAATTTTAACCTTCAAGCGCCTCGTTTAGCGAACGAATTTTAAGCTACGCAAAGCTTTCAGTGAGATAGTTGTTCAATAAGGTTAAAAGAAGTTTTCTGTAAAGTTTTATATCAATTGGATTAATAGTTCAAAAACTATGGATGTTTTAAAATCCAAGCGGTAATCTTGACGCTGCCCAAAAACGTGCCTGGCCGGCTACGTACGCGCTGCAGCGAACGACGTGAAGGTCAAGTCAATCTTACCAAAACAAATGCACAACAATAACTTTTTTTGTCATCTTCTATGAAATTCTACAAATAAATCATAGAATCAGCGAAGTGATTGTTTCTTATAATATTTGGAAAAGCATTTTTTTTTTGTTGAGATTTTTAAGATATTTTTGAGAATATTAATTAAAAAGAAAAAGATATTAAAATAAAACAAGGTAGAAGAAAAACTAGAAATGAAGATTCGTAAATTAAAAATAAGAAGAAATGTTCCAGAAATCAGGTGCGATTGAAAACCGTCAATACAATTTTTAAATAAATTTTAATCATAAATTTAATGTTTTATGACTTTTTTTATTCTTGATTTTTTAAATAATTCTTTTACTGAACTATATATAATATGTAGATAGTCTAAAGTAATTATTTAACATTTTTAAGGACAAAGTTAATAGCATTATTTGTTATTTCTTTAGGGAAAAGAATACATTACAAAGTCTAAAACTAAAAAGGACGGTATTGCTAAAGATATTCTAATCGCAGAGAGATCTTTCAAACCTATTGAATCCTGCTGTGGAGAAAAATGTTACCAAAAGTTTTCAAATGTGCAACAAGAAAAAGTACATACAAACTTTTGGAATCTCGGGAACTATAATGGACAAAATGTGTTTCTCAGAGGATTTTTAAAATGCAAGGATCCTATCCAAACGAATGCAGGTGAAAAACTAGGACGGTTAATTCATTGGATATATTTATTTCCTACTGACGAAGGAAATCTCCCGATTTGTAAGAAATTTTTTTGTACTTTTCTATGTTTGGGCAAAAGAAGAGTTGAAAATGTTCAAAAAAAGATTTTAAATAAACAGCCTTTTAAAAATTTGGCAGGTGGAGTGCGCGAAAGTTGTCTTAAATTAACAGAAAATTTAAAAAAAATGACTGAAGAGCATTGCGAATCAATTCCACATCACAGTTCACATTGCAAACGAAATTCTACCAACCTAAAATATTTTTATAATCCTTCATTAAATCTTGTAGAACTTTATAAATTATTCGGAAAATATTATAAAGAAGAAACGGGGGCTAAATTGAAAATAAGTCAAACCGTTTATTTTAAGTATTGTAACCGAAATGTTGGCATCAGTTTTCAATTACCTAGAACTGACGTGTGCAATATTTGCTACAAAAACGAGACAAATGGAGAGGTAAACGAAGAAGTAATTAATCACAAAAACAATGCTAAACTTTATTTGAAGTTAAAAAAGCAAATACTCTCTGAAAATAATAGTCTATGCTGTGAATTTGATTTTGCAAAAAATTTGCCACTATGAAAAATACCCGTGTCCGCGCAGTTTTACCTACATTTAGCATGGCTTTTTCTATTTAACGTACATGTACATACTACGAACGAGAGTTACATGTTTCCTATTCTTGAGGGAATTGTAAAGAAGGGTGCTAACTCTGTTTGCAGTTTTATCAAATATGCGGTATTAAAAGAATTTGCTAAAGACAAGTTCAACAGCATAACATTATTTTCAGACTCATGCCAGGGACAAAATAAAAACTACACAGTGTTTAATTTTCTGGTTTTATTGCCCATTTATTTGCAAAGCGAGATTAAATATGTGTTTCCAGTTTGAGGGCATTCCTATTGCCAGTGCGATAGAAATTTTGGCACATATTCGCAAAAGCTGAAAAAATTAGAACGAATTGAAACTGAAGCTGAATATGTAGAAATGATTCGCAATGCTCGTTCACCTTCATTCACAATGCTCGAGAAGTGTGAAGATCTTCTGCAGGATTTTGAAAAATGTTTCGAAGGCAAAATGCGAAAGCCAAAAAATTTCCAAATCAGCAAAGCGTTCGTTTTGCATGTTTTTCCTGATGGAAAAGTAGATGTTTTTGACAACTATGAGTTGCAAAATCCAACCACTTTTTTCTTTAAACCTACGCTTAAACTAGAAAATTTTTCGAAAAGTCCTCCACCCCGAATTGGATTGAAAGCCGCCAAAATAAAGGATGTAAAATATCTCTTCCAGTATTTAAGCGCTAAAGGAAAAGAATATTTCGAATCATATTTTTTAAAAGTACAAACTCAGAATCCAGATGCCGAAGAAACTGAAGAGAGTGACGAAAATGACTAAAAGTAGTTTCTAATAAAATATTGTTTGATTAATCTATTCTTGTTCAATAATATGCATAATATTTTATTTCAAATGTTTAATAAATAAATTATTTTAATGATAATATCTGGAGTTACTTTTATGCATTTGCTTTGGTAAGATTGACTTGACCTTCACGTCGTTCGCTGCAGCGCGTACGTAGCCGGCCAGGCACGTTTTTGGGCAGCGTCAAGATTACCGCTTGGATTTTAAAACATCCATAGTTTTTAAACTATTAATCCAATTGATCTAAAACTCTACAGAAAACTTCTTTGAACCTTAATGCACAACTTTCTTATTGAAAGCTTTCCGTAGCTTAAAATTCTTTCGCTAAACGAGGCGCTTGAAGGTTAAAATTCATGATTTTTGCATTGCCTAAAAAAAAAATTAATAACTTTATTGTTTATTACAATATTCTCGTTTTTCTTCCTTAGATAGTTTCAGAAGACCTTAGCACGCACTTTGGATTGGGGAAATGATAAAAATTGGCTAAATTAGCGCGAGTTGAAGTGAAACAACGTTTTCAAAAAATCCACTTTTTACCAATTATCTCAAAAACTACAAAAGCTATAAATTTTTGCAAGAGGAAAAAAAGATGCGCCTTGAAATTATCTACAAGTGGTACTAGATACAAAAGTTCGGGAAAGTTGAGATTCAAGGATTTATGGTCACACAGGCGATAGAAAGAATTTATCTGCACGAGACAAGTGACTAGGCTATCATTATTGATTCTGAGCCGCTGAATCCAAATATAGCCTTAGAATTTCTTCTACACTTCTTAATTTTCCCCTAGACGTAAAAAGTAGGGAAAAGTTTAGGGATTTCTGGTCACATAGGTCACACCAAAATTTTGTCTGCACAAGACAATTAACTAGGCTGACCTTATGGATTTTGAGTCGCTGAAACCAAATATGGCCATAGAATTGATCTTACGCGTTTTAGTTTCCCCCTAGATGCAGAAAATACGCAAAACCCCTAGGGATAACTTGCACGTTATTTGATAATGTCAGTATACGCGAAAATAGGCACATTTTCATTATATTGTTAAGTGCAACACAGAAATTTTTCAGTGTACCTTTTATTTCCCCTAGCTTGAGTGATTTTAGAGAAATTGAATGGCCTTCTCAGATTATACAGATTTACATGGAAAGAATAACAAAAACCTAATATCCTTTACAGTTTTGCGTGCGAAATTAGCCACTTGTCCCCTGCAGACAACTTTTTTTTGGTGAGCCTGTGTGACCAGAAATTCCCTAGGCTTTTCCCTACATTGTTCATCTAGAGAGAACATGGAACACACCTGAAAAATGTGGGGTTTATGTTTAGATTTAGCACGCAAAACTGCAAAGGATATGGCATTTTTGTAATTTTTCCCCGTAAAAATCTATATAATATCAGAAAGATCTTCAATTTTCCTAGAATCACCGAAGCTAGGGAATACGATAGGCGCACTTGAGAATATCTATGTACAAATTAAGTCGCTAAAAGTCGCGGCACTTCAAAATATAACATCCATCTGTCTGTTTATGCGGGTACTAGTTTTATCAAAATAACTTCCAGAATACCCCTAGGTTTTTTCCTATTTTCTGCATCTAGGGGAAAACTGAGACGTGTAGGAGAAATTCTGAGGCCATATTTGAATGCAGCTGCTCAAAATTCACAAGAATAGCCTAGTCACTTGTCTAGTGTAGACAAATTTTTGGTGTGGCATCTGTAACGAGAAAATCCCTAGGCCTTTCCCTACTTTTTGAATCTAGAGGAAAACTGAGACGTGTAGGAAAAATTCTGAGGCCATATTTAGATTTAGCGAATCAAAATCCTTAAGGTTAGCCTAGTCACTTGTTTCGTGGAGAAAATTTTTTTTGTGGGCCAGCGAAATGGTTGGTTTCAAGTACGGAATAGTCTGTTTTTGTACTAATACTTAGAAATTTTGTTGTAAAACCAAGAAAAAACGTACAACTATCTTTAAAGAGCGTTTTGCAATTCAGATATGATCTTTAAGATTACTATAAATTATGCTTCCTTCATTCGAAATCTAATATGGGCTGAAATCATCACTGTATTTCGAGATTTCTGTGCTCGTCAGAAAAGTGCCTTTCCTCTTCCCAGGTATATAATACACTATTTCAGGCTTTCCACTAACTAAATAGTAACATTTTTCATAAGTGTGACATTTCGAGCTCTTTTAAAATGGCTCGTAATTCTTATCGCGCTCTCTTATTCAGTACGTTAAATCATAAGGTGCCAATTCACATCATAGTCATAAAAAGCCGAGTGAAAGTAGCCGCTAGTAGTTGGAGTGATTGTAATAAAAAGAAGAATACCTTCTTAGTATAGGCACAGTGTTGGGAACGAAAAGAGTGACAGTCTCAAATTTGCAGTTTTACGTCGTAGCACTTAAACTAAATTTCTCAATTAAATGTTTATCTTCCAATGACAGTAAAATATAAAGAACTTTTTACAAAAGACAATATATTTTGAATTGAATCATTTCTTCGTAAATTTTTCTCTAAATCAAAAGCTTAATTTAATTCTTTAACCTTAATACTTTATTCACGAAACAGGAGAGTGAAAAGTACCATAAAAATTACTAATAACGACGACACTTACGAGAAAGGAAGGACATTATTTTTCATTGCGATCCTTTGTTACGGATTTTATTCTGCCTTAGAAAGTCAGGCTAAAACTCAAGAGAGCGAGAATCTCACGAACAGGCTTACCCCCTGTCATTTACTTTCAAGCAGAAAAGAAAGGGAAAAAATTACGTCGGCCCCGTACTCTCTTTCGTATTCTTCGAACGAATCTTGAAATCCTTTCCACTCTCTGAAACGTTCTACATACATAGTTATCTGCGGAAAGACTACTAGTGTAAAGAAAACGCTTTCGCTGGTAGAAAATCTTCCTCTCGTTAGTCACGTTTCCAGCTGTCGTGGTAGTAAGTATCGGCTACTTGAATAATCCCTTACGGTCCACATGGAAAAAATATTAGTTGTAAAATTTGGTTTTGAAATATTTATTTCCACCAAATTTCGATAGCAATATAGGATATAGTGACAAAATATTAGGATTAAATTCAACAGCGATACAAAAAAATGCTTTCTGCGCATCAATCATAAACATTTCCAATATTATCAATTGTCATGAAGAGATGGAAAGGCTAATATTTTTCAATAGTAAACATAAATTAGAAAAACTGATAGACATATAAATGAATAAGAAAACCATAATTACAGTAACTAGAAGCTTCGATAACATAAGTTTCAAAAGCAGTTAAGAAAACCTACTATTGTGCATAGGAATGGGCTGTGAAAGGAGACACAGTATATGGAGTTTATGTAAATATAGAGCATGTGGAGACTAAAATATTCTAACCCGAAAATCGGATACATCTGATCGGGCTGAAACTTGGGCTAAATATTGTCGTATTAGATAGCAAGTTAAAAAAAATGCATTTTTCTGTTTTTCCAAAAACACTCAAACTCCAAGGAAACGAGAAGCTCGAAAGTCGGAAAGTCCAATGATACGCGCGTAAAAGGGGTTCTAATCTTGTAACGTTTAGATTTCGGGGGCTAAGCGTGAGGAAGCACACACAGGCCTACAAAGTGCATGCGCACGTCAAACTCAAGGCATCACGCACTCACGCTCACTTGACTCTCAAATATGGTGGGAGTAGAGGGGAAAAAATTCCACTCACTCCTTTCACGGAGAGAGAAATTTGCCTCCTAGCTTATGAGCCGCATGCGCCATGGCAGCACTATCTACCAGTCACGCAAGAGCATATCCCGCTGACTCTCGCCTAGAGCGCCATTGGCCAATTTATGGTAAGTTAGCAAGCCAAGCGCCATAAGCAACTAGCGCCACTAGCCTCGGGAGGTTAGGAGGCCAATTTCTCTCTCCGTGTTGGAGACGGGATGCTCGTATATGTGAAGGACTCGTATCTTTGGAGTTTGAGTGTAGTAGCCGAATTGGAGGGTGTAAAATGTTAAAGTTTTTAGTGGATACCTTCTGCTGCGCGAATATTTGCTGCTTTCTTAATTTAAGAAGAAGTTATCTTGGGCGTTTTTGACAGATTTTTTCACGATCTTTTGATTAGTCATAAGAATGTTGTTAGTTTCTACATTTGACCTTGAATTATCGAAGTCAAGAATAAAATCAACTTTTTCTTGTAGAGCGTTACTTTTTCTTTAATATTCAAGAAATAAAGCCAACATATTTTTACGTACAATACTTGAAAATCAAAGAGGCTTTTTTTATTTTTGAGAGACTTTAC
Source organism: Belonocnema kinseyi (assembly GCF_010883055.1). Taxonomy (NCBI): domain Eukaryota; kingdom Metazoa; phylum Arthropoda; class Insecta; order Hymenoptera; family Cynipidae; genus Belonocnema; species Belonocnema kinseyi. Next base: position 119,546,237 of record NC_046657.1, on the reverse strand, counting down.
GCAAAAGCGGCACACCGACGCGCCACGACACCGCTTAATCCCGCGAAGATGCCGACGTGGCCTAGCATCTCCAAACTTCATTTCTCAAATAATATGGTCTGATAAGATTTTATATGGAACTGTTATATTCTTTCCCCCTATGCACACTTATATACTCCCGTATAAACTAAAATGATACTTAAGTCCAATCTTAATCGAAATAACAATATCGAGAAATATGTTTGCCAAAAGAACTCTAATATCAAATCAAATTTTGAATAACCGAGATACACTACTTTGGTCAAAATAATTTACTTTTTCATATTTTGCAATGAAAAATTGAATATTTAAACAATTTCTAATAAAAAATGGATTCGCGATTTTTTACTAGTAACGAAATATCAAAAATTTTAGGCAAAAAAGCGAAGTCACTTGTGGACGATGCCTTTGTCGAAGAGCTCGAGCACAGCTTTGAAATAAAACACACAACATACGTAAGGGACACTGAGTATTCAGCGGTTGTCCCGAACTTACCTAAACGATCGTCACTAGTATATAGTCGAATCTAGCCGAGAACTATTTCCTTTGGATTTCCGATCAGAGTCCGAGTTGATTTAGAAATCTAAAACATACGTAAGGGCAAGCGATTTTTTTCATTTTTAAATTCGCTTTGCACTCGGTCACTTTTACCAGGCAAAAAAGACACAAAGTTCATCAAGTTCTTTTTTATTTGTATGCTAATGACAAATGATGTGCCTTGTACCAAATTCAGAACACGCAAACTGCTTTGCGTTCCTTTTTATCTTGTGTTTTTTTTTTAACTTTTTCCTAGTTTTCTCATTCATGAACAATCGTCTGTTGCAATTGATATTTGATAAGTAATCAGTTTTATTAGCCCAATTAGACGAAGCTTTCTCTTATGAATCAAACGATACCAAAAACTCATCTTTTATAAAAATTTCACTTATTTATGTTTTTGGTTTTGACGGCAGTATACGGCAAGGACATTTTCAAAGCAGAGAGTAAAGTGAGAGAGTAATATATATGCTGATGTATTTTATGAGCCTCTATCACACAACTGTCTTGAAACTGGATACACGTACAGTTAGGACGTTCTCGTACCAGTCAATTGTGGAGCAGATGCTCAAGAAACAGATTGGGCATCATTTCACAACTGCATCAACTTTAAAGGTCATACTCTCCGATTTTCTTTAAGGCAGTATTCTACTTCGGAACTTAGAGAAAATTTTTTTTTACATTTTTTGAAAGTATATGTATGTAAGAATATCTTAATAAAATTTTAAGACGATCCGAGCATTTTATCTATACTTTTCCATCCTTGGAACATATCTACGTGAGCGAGCTAAGAAGGCGCGCGCCGGACCTTAATCACGTTTTTCTCAAAACAACGTTTTTACACCCCGTCTTAACGAAATCTCAAAAACTACTAAACCGATTCTTACGAAATTTTGAGCACATATTTTGTGCATTTATATCAACCCATAGAACTAAAATTTTACCAAAATTTTCATTGAAACTACATTTTTTGTCCAAAAACAACGAAAAAAATGACGAATTTTTTTTTTTGTTTTACTCCGTCATTTTGTTATTTTCTGATGTATATTAAAAATTATAGTTCCATGGGTTGCTGCAAAACCTGCAAAGGTATTTTCAAAAGCCTGTAACTTCCTTTATATTTCTACAATCTTACATTTTTATGATGGATTTTGAAAGGTTATTTTTCTTATTATTTTATTAACAAAAAAGAGTTTTCAAAGCATTTTTTAAACAATTCAATTGTTTATATAACTTTTTTCACAACTCAAGGTATTTTAATTTTTTTGAATATGCTGAAAAGAATGTATGACTCAAGAAGGGTCCTTGATACAAAAAATGGTCCAGTGAATAGTTTCAGAGATATATGCGTCTATGTGAAGGCAGTCCTAATGCTCGTGCTCAGACACAGCTCTTTAATATTCCAGAGCATAATTTGCAAGTCTACCATTCTTTCAACAAATTCCATTTTATTCAGACTGAAATAAAATCAGCTGATAAACAATTTAAAAATGTTTTTCGGTAGGCAAGAGGAAGTTTAAATTATTTCTTATTTGATATAAACAAATAAAATGTACAAACTACACTCAAAAAAATCCGGATGCTCGACAAACCTTTTTTTGAAAAATACGGCATTCGCTTTTAAGTGAAACCCCGCGGCGTACAGTTATTAATTACTAACACTAACACAGCCATTAATTACACCTGTTCTTAATGTCAAACCCAGCAAATGGTCTTGAGATTGACCCATCGATTTAGTAAAAGTGAATTACAAATTTGACGTTTAATGATTTTATAATGTCACTCATTAGGAACCTAGATTTAGATTTTTCAAATGGTGCTTCAAAATGGTCTCAAAGACCCACAAGACCCCAAAAAGCATCAAATTTTGGAAAATGTTTGTTAAAAATTCTGCATATACTTATCTAGGGGTTTCTGAAGTTGCGGGTTATGAATTTGGAATGAAAGAAGCTCCAAAAAGTAAATTTTTGGTCAATACTATAAAAATGCTCTAAATACGTATATCCCAGATACGAGCAACGGGTCGCTGCAAGGTTGTCAGTGGCCTGCTAGCGGTCCAGATCCAGTCCTCTCCACTGGGTGTTTATATAGATTTTTCGTGTAGAAAATGTCCCCGGAGAGTATTCAGGTGACCAGGGTGACAGATTGCTGAGTCTACTGGGTGCGCTGCATAGTTTTTCAGGTTATGGTGTAGAGCATGTACCTAATAAGTGTCCAGGGCGAATGATAACAAAGTCTACCTAGTGTGCACCATAGGTTTGCGAGTTTTCGTGTAATGCATGCACCTGGCAGGTGTTCAGGTGTCCACAGTAGCCGATAAAGGAGTCTGTCTGATGCGCACTCAAGTATTACAGGTGCGCAACAGGTAGACTCCATTATCGGCTACCCTAGACACCTGCATACTCAGCAGGTACACGTTATTTTTGAAAACTGGAGAAACTACAGTGTGCACCAGGTAGACATCGTTATCAGCTACCCCGGCAATCTAGATACTCACTCGTTCAATGCACTACACGAAAACTTGAAATCTACGGTGCGCACCAGGTAGACTTCGTTATTGGGCACCTGGACACTCACCAGATACATTTTGTACCTGAAACTCCAAAAAACTATGGTGCGCACCATATGATACCTGGACACTTACTACGACCCTCTGACCCAGAAAGCATAATATACTGTTCCGAAGGTTTTTAAACTGCTTATTTCGAATCTGAGGTTCAAATTTCTAAATGGGATCTGGTTTCCGAGATATCCTAACATCAAAGTGCAAAAACATCAATTTTTTCCTAGATTTGAGGTAATGTAGCATCAAAAGTTTTCATTGACTCAAAAAACCATTACCGCCATTTTAAAGTATAAGCCTCGCCCTTTCGAATGCTGTGGAGTTTGTTAAAATATCTTTTGTTTTTTCTGAGATATCACATTTTGAAATTTTTATGTTTGTGAGGTTACCTCTGTTTAGGGCAAAAATCGCTGTTTTTGCGTTTTAATGTTACGATATCTCGAAATCCAGAGCCAATAAAGAAATTTGGACATCAGATTCGGATTCAGCATACCAAAAAACTTCGGAAATGTATATTCTGCTTTTTGGTTCAAAACCTTGTAGGTCTCTGTTATATTATGTATCAGCGACATTAAAAACTTCATTGAGCGTGCTTACATCGCAAATTCAGAAACTCACAAAATTCGGATATTTGTGACACCTTTGCATGGCTAACATCATGAAAAATCAAAAATCAGACCCTGAATTCGTAATCGGCGACCTCGAAAACAGCTTAGTACATATTCAACAAGTTATGTACGTATTTTCTTTAATAAAAACACAAACTCCCACCAACGGCTTTTACGCATATATCATATGATGTTTTTTTTTATTATTTAATGAAATCCTAATGCTTTTCAAGTCGTTTAATCATAAGCTGTTAAAAACAGGCTTATTATAAACTTCTAATAAAGAACCATATTTCTGTTAGCTGAATGAGCTCGACAAGTAACTACCGGTTAGTCGATAACCCGAAATCGTTTCTGGAATGCAGTATTAATCTTAAACTATTTTGCTTTAGTCCTTTTTCAGCGACCAACGCAGAGAATGTAAATACTGCGGAGTTTGACGTGAATCTGGATTTTTTGAGTGTCCTTTCAGAAGTGATGTTGATTTTTCTCAGTATGGAATATTCCTTTCTATTATAATTCATCAGTTTACATTCATTATTGAATAGTTATAAATGCATAAAAAGTGTTTCATTAAATGAATCAACAACACAAAAATGATTAATTAACGCATTTTATTAGCCTGCTGTCTCTAAAATCGTAGTTTCCAGAGTCTAGTACGTGTAGGTGCCAATGCGATTTCAGACTCCTTCGGGGTGCTCAATTTTTTTTAATTTCTTGCCTCTCATTTTACAGCGTTTTGTAATTGGTTCGACTCTGCCTCTCATCGGCTTACGCTTTATTCTCATCGTCTATGATATATCTTCTGGTCATACGCATTGCTATAATGGAAGTATAATTCTTTTACTACTTTTCTTTTAAAATAATCTTTCTACTCGAGATACATTTAGGTTTAGGAACAATGTCACTTTACTCTTTATAGGAAAATCGTTTAAGGTTCAGGCGTGGCTTGTTATTAGGGACAAAGGAAGGTACTTGGGAGTATCGGTTTTTATGAAATTACCTTAATATTTATCCTTTTCAATGCAATACAAATGATATATGTAAATCTTAAATGATAAAAAAATTTGGATAATATTATAGAACAATTTTTCAGTCTTAAATTTGTGGTTTTTCATTTGTAATTTCTAAACGAAGACAAGATATTTTGAGAAATTATTCATTGATCATAGAAAATTCCCTGGGACGTGAAATGGTAAAACTTTTGGTAATCACCCATATACTTATATAATTCTTTTTTACGATGTAACTAATAAATAATAAATACATAGAAGCATAAAACAAGGTAAGAAATGGAAAAATTCCCCTTTTCTTAAATAAAAAATGAAGAATTCAAGGAGAAATAAAACAAATATTTCTCATCCAACCACCGTAAAACTCAATCGCTTTCAACTTAAAAGTTCTTGCAGTCGATTTTTCTGTACAGAATTTATTTTTTTTCTGATTTCGAATTATTTTTATATTCAGAAGAAAACAAAGTATCGAGCACTATTTGAAATAGGTAATGTTCAAACTTGAGATCAATTTTTTCTACATATTTTTATTTATTGTTTAGAAATTTTTTTTAAATTTTAAGCTGACTTAAAAATTATCATGCAAGAATTAGATCAATGAAAAGCGGTGTATTTTACGAAGGTTTCTACATAGCAAAAAATGATTTTTGTCACGAAGGTTAATAACCCTCTCACGGCCGATGTTGCAGCTAAGCAACATTCACTATTTTCGATTTTCTTCATATGCAGGTAACGAGCTTAGTGTACTGCAAAATCAATGCGTACATCAGATCAAAGTGCAATATACTGTATCTCGTAAGGTGGTTCAGATTTATCGTACACTCAAAAGTATCCGAGAAAATAACAAAAATTAAAAAAATTGTATTGCAAGAATCGATCAGAAAACGACCATACATTGTTCCTGAATTTTTGCCGAATTTTTATTTAACGGAATGAAAGCTTGGCCATTAAAGGGCTCAAAATTCTTTGAACTCCAGTATTCTTTATTTATTATCAGCAGAGAGCTACGAGCGTAGTCTGAAGTTACGCACGGAGCGTAGCTTTTGCTCCCACGTTGAGAAGAAGGTCAAATGGGGGGGGGGAGTGGTGGGAGAGCCACGCGAAGATTTGAATGTCTTTGGCTCTGATGAACAGACAGCACATAGTAGAATGAAAAGAAAATAGAGCGACAAATAATACGTTGTCATCAATGCAAATACAGGGTAGCCCATGGACCTGGAAATCGGGAACAGACAGTGAATTTATTTTTTGACGGGGAATTGAAAAAAAATCTAGAAAGTAAATCTATCCAGTATTGATTTCAACCGTGTTTTAAATAAGTAGCTAAATTGTTATATTTTTCAGTAATGATATCATTCAGTTGAGAATGCATAATTCGAAAATCTTTCACTTTAAAAATCTTCTATTTTAATTTTTAAGCGTACAGTTTTATTTAAAGAATTTTAAAATGCAGTTTTAAAGACTTAACAAATTAAAAATCAGAAATGTTTGAAATAGATGGTTTAGGATAAAAAACATTTTTAGTTGATCCAATGTGAATATGAATTAATTAATAACTTTTCAATTAAACTGTACTTTAAGTATTGAAAAGTAAACAATTCATTTTACAAGACAATTCAGAATCAGTTCATAATTTTAAAATTTCCAGATTCAAACTTTAAAAATTAAACCCATTGAAACTTTATGAACTATTTTTATTTTAAAAATAACTTTAAAATAATATATTCGTAATTAAAGGATTTAATTAAATTTAAAATTTAAAATGTTCCATTTTCAAACCATTCAATTAAAAATTTTTTGATTAAGAAAAATAACAATTATCTAACATTTAGAAATATCTGACTGTTCATTTAAAATCCGTAATCACAAATGAAACACCTAAAAAAAAAACTAAACTTTGAACGTTACAATTTCAATTATACTATTTAAAAAAACGTAATTTTTTACTCAACTTGTGGAATTGTTATATATAAAAATTACGCCAAATAAGTCAAAAATGCTTAAAATCTTCCACATTCATTTTTTATAGTTTCATTAATCTTTTCGAATCTTTTTAAACATTCTCTTAAATTAATTTTTCAAAATAAAAAATCATTTTCAATTTTCCTATGAATGAAATGAAAATGAGTTTTATTCTTTTGAAGCCCTTCACAATTGTTAAAAATCTTCGAAATAATTTGAAATCATTTCAGAATTTAATTCATTTTGAACTTTTTAAAAACTTCTAAACATTTCTTGAACTTACTCGAATTTGTTTTAAGGAAAGTAGGTGTTAAATGGTTATTTATACACAACAATTCAACAATTTGAGTAACAAATTAAATTGTACTACATAGTGTAATTAAAATTACGCATTCTAAATTGAATGATATCATAATTCAAAATATACCAATTCAGTTAATCATTTTAAACACGGTTGAAATCAAAGCTGGATAGATTTATTTTCTAAACATTTATTCAATTCCCCGTCAAAATATAAATTCACTGTCAGTTCCCGATTTCCAGGTCCACGGGCCACCCTGTATGTTCATTGATGACAACTTATCATTTGTCGTTCTATTTTCTTTTTATTCTAGTCTGTGCTGTCTGTTCATCACAGCCAAAGAAATTCACATTTTCGCGCGGCTCTCCCACCACTTCCCTCCATGCGACGGTTCTCCGCAACGAGAGAACCGAGGCTACGCTCCGTGCGCAACTTCAGTCTACGCTCGTCAGCTTTCTGATTATCAGTTTCAGATCTTCTTTAAACAGTTTAAATCTTTCATGAATGAAAGTATTGAGCTATTTGTGAAATAAGTCAAATTTCATTATATGTTTTATATGTTTCAAATTGTTTGCTATAAAAAAACTTATTCCATATATAAAACGGACATGCATCAAAAATCATGAGAAAATAATTGGATAAATGGAAATTTATGCGTTTTATGAGGTTTCTTTAAAGCCGAAAATCGTTTTTATTAAATTGAAATTATTAAAACATTTTTTACTTGATTTTTCCTTATAACTTATTAGTTTTTTATCGCTCTTAAACGTTTAGGATATTCAAAGACAAACAGTTTTGAACCCTTTTTAAATAAGTGAAATTCAATGATTTCTTTGACATATTTTGAATTATTGTTCAGAAACTGTTATTTCACATTTAAAAATAAGTGAGAAACTCTGATAAAAGAATTGAATAAATTGAAAACTGCACGTGTCATGAAAGGTTTCTTATTAAAGAAAATTGTTTCTTGTCATCAACGTTAGCAAAATATTTTCTACTTGACTTTTTTATTGTTTATTATGTTTGGATAGTCCATAAACTTTTTAAATGTGTAAGGAAAAAAGAATATCGAGCCTTTTTTGGAAATAAGTAAAATCCAATTCTAAATTCTATCTAAATAACTTTTTTTATTAAGTCACGGTAGAGTACACGCGATTAAGTAGTAAGTAGAGTTTGAATCCTCAGCGACAGGAATTTTTCAAAGCGCTCAAGCATGCGACTGTATGTGTAACGACCGTCTTTGCGAACTGGGTGAATGAGACCTTTGAAAAATGAAAATTATGTAACAATAGGTAAAGACATTTTTTTTCTCTCTTTACGAAATCGTGTTTTGAATTTTCATAAACAGTCCCTCCGAATTCAGATTTCTGGTCTCCCAGAATATAAGTCCCTCGTGTACTATATGTTCAATGACTGTCGCTTAGAATTCAGATTTCTTCTATACAAGAATTTCGAATTAACTATTTTTGTTGCGCATGCTTGCATTTTGGCAGAAAACTCATGTAAAAAAACTATTAGCCAGAATAAAAAAAAGAATAAAAATTATATCTTCAGAGTTTTGGCTTTAAAATAAGATGAAAATTTGAAAAAATTAGTCATTGAAATTTACTTAAATTTAGAGAATCAAGGCCGAGTCTGAACGTGATAAGAGTTTTTATGCACATATTCAAATAGAAATTTGTCTATAAAATAAAATTTTTGGACGACTATTTATGAACAACTGATAATTATTGTAAACTGACGAACTATCATAGTAAGAGATGATTCACTATTAGCAAAATCAATATCACTTCTGTAAAGAGCACCTTGCACTTTTTATTTGTTTATAATAAACAATAAATAATTTAGACTTCTTCTGGTCTATTGACAAATATTCTTAAATTATTTTTTAGTTGATTCTAATTTGTTTCAAAACTTAAACGCGTTGAAAGAATAGTAGACTTTCAAGCTAGTTTGAGAAATACTAAACGATTACATCTAAGCACGAGCACTAGGATTGCCACTGTACCGTTCTTTTACTAGAGACCTTTCTTGAAGCCAAAAAGTCAAGTTTTTTTAGAACTGTTCAAACGATAAAACTATCATAAATAACGGAATAAGTTAAATAAACAATTAAAGTATTAGAAAAATTGGTTAAAACCTTGTCCGGTTTGGCTGCTATTTTACAAAACAGTAAAATCTTTTCTTGTAGAATTACCACCCAGAAAGACAACACTTAGCCTAATTTTGAGCCTGATTGAACACATCCGATTTTCGTGTTATCCGAACATAAGTGCACGTTGCCATTATATTGTCAGAGCCGGTGAAATGCATTTTTGGAACCCGATGCATGCATAAGTTTGGAGGCCTTTCTACACCGTCTCCTTCATGTTTCACCCCGAAACTGTAGATACGGCTATTGAAATTATTTTTATTTAATTTTTTTAAACGTGCTCTCAGGTAAAAGCGGTTTTCGATTATTTGGAGTTTGACTTTTAGGACCATTATCCTGATGAAGCAGCCTCGGGCGTTTCAGGTGTCATTTATTACCTATGGATGCTTTCTTAGAGCAAACATCTGCTACTTCATAGGTTTTTAGTCGCCTTCTTCTTAATGACCTAGACAGTTTATAACAATGCAACAGGTGTTTAATAAAACCACTTTCTGAGTTTCTATAAGTATTCTACTGACTCCTAAATGTTTAAGATTTTCAATGTATCTAGCGTGCACATTTTCTGTAGCCGAAATCAACATAGGATAAATAGATGCATATTTCACATTCCTCCATATTTTCCTTAATTCTTGCTACTTATGTATCTTATTTGTATAGGTTGCATACAAATTCCGGTAAACTGGACAACCAATGTCGATTATGTACTCTTCCACCTTTTTTGTCGCATCAATATGTTTGTCAATTGTCTATAATATAATGCTCAGACTGGATAGTAACGTCCCAATATAAGATGTAACCTTCATTTTCGTAAACGGGCACTGGAATGTATCTATAGAAAAGCATTCATCTTGTTAAGATTCCTAGCTTATGAGTAAGTTTTAGATGCATAGTGCCCACCAAATGATTATGTCTGCGCGTTTATCTCCATGAACCATTAGGCGACGATCATCAATAATAGACTTGATGGTTTCGTTTAAATCTCTACATAATCGGCACCGGTTAATCACCTCTTGATGTAAAGCGTGTTTGTGATAATTTGTGGTGTTGACAAACATGTCCTAAATCTTAATGTTGGATATTTCCGTTTCTGAAAATAGGACGCCCTTGTTCAGCCAAATCCTGCATATCTCACTATCCACTTCGTGTTGATCCAAGGATTTGGGGTATTCACCCTAGATGGCTTTTTGACTCTATTGCATTCCTAATTCCTTTGTGGTTTCTTTCGCTCTAACATTTAGGGGTTCCTCTGAGGATAAATCTAAAGGCGTCTAGTTAACATTCGCTTTACAGATAATGTTATGAAGCGCTACATCTAGCGTGCGGTTAAAATAGTCTCGCAATTGTATAACTTGTCACGCAGTTCCTTGGCATATATGAAGCCCGACCCCCCGCCTCCCTACACCCTAGTAGAAATATCCCTTAAATCGTTGAATTACATCCGAAATCCATGTAGATATTATTGCAAAACTGCTTGGAGACACCCATCACTTTTTGCAGTTTCTGGTCTATACTAGCGTATAGCTCCAGATCATCCATGTACAGAAGATGGGTCATCATAAGCATATATTCGGAACCCATGCGACATTCTATTTAGTGTTTTGTACAATGGGCTTAACTTTAAAGAGAACCGCAGTTCACTAAAGAAGTCTCCTTGAAAGATACTTGTTCCAATGCATATTAATCTTGTTGTATTAATCAATGTATGTTATGTGCAAGTTTTGTTTATGTTTACCTGCTTGCGTCATAGTAACAACGTCTATAATGACTAGATCTTTACTTCCTCACGAGTTTTTACAACATTCTTTCTGTTTGTTTAGGTTAAGGGTTTAGTAAGAATAATGAGAATAATTTTTATAATAAGTTTAACAGCGGTAAAAGGCTAACTCTAAACCACAAGATGCTGGTTCTATGCTGGGATACGATAAAAAACCGGGTTCACCAAAGAACACGTATTATATAAAAATAATAATCACAGGTGCTGACTACGTGGAGATACCATCAAATGTTTATAAAGCACATTATTGATGGTCGTTGAGTAATAGCTCAGAGAGAATATACGCACAGGCATGATAATGTAGCATGCAATATACATCAACGGCTTACCTTTAACCTAGGCAATTTGGACGCAGGCTCACTGAATATCTTAAACGCTCAGAAGTCAGTAGGGTACTAGAAGCAGCTCAGAAGGAGGTGTTATTGAACACTTGTCGCATTGTAAGATACTTCCTAGACCATCAGGAAGAAAGCTACTAAAAACTGTGGCGTGGCAGATCGCACTTTGTTAAAGAAAACAGCGGTAAAAGATAAACTACAAACTAAGCCTTACTAAACTCACCTTAAGATATAGGTCCTCCGTCATGCACTTGGTTGCAACCCAGTCACCGGATCACTTGACTGCATTACAAAAATGCGTCTGCGACTGATGATATATACCCGGACAGCCTTGTGCAGACTATTCACGAATACAACTCTCATAAAAAACTTCCGAAATTTTGGACAGTATTTATTTCAAGTTTGCGAGAAAAATGAGCCCCCTCTTTTTTCTTAATTTGATGGTAGCTCTAAAAATGCCTCGACAGGCGACTGACGTCACCTGTAACCCACTCGGCTGCTGTGTAGAGGCCGAAGTGGTAAAAAATTAAGTTTGGATTTAATTGATAACATAGTTAACTCCTCAGATACTTGACTTAGTCCGTGACTAGTGACAACAAAATATGCTAAAAATCCGATGGAAAACTCAAACAAATTTAATAATAATACTTTTGTATACTGAGCAGCAGTTGCCATTAGAAGTCACCGGGATTAAAATCTAGAGCTCAAAGAAAGAGCAACGCTTGTCAAAAAGGGGGAAATGATCCGCCATGAGATCGACGATGAAATCAGCAAAATAAAATGCTAACTAGGTAGGCGAACGCAATATAGCCGCGATAAAAGAGGTCAGAAGTTGACTTGCTACGATACAGTGAAAGCTTCATGCGCAAAAAATATGACTGAAAACCGGGAAGAGACTTAGGGGGAAAAGTTAAACAACCTGAAAGCAGCATGGGGTCGCATGTCAGACATTCCGGAGATGGAAGTCACAACCTTCCATGTAAGTGAGATATTAAGGAAGGCGAAACACTGACAAGCAGCTGACCTGGACATATTTTTAAGCTTTCGGTACAAGCACCTTAAACCTGTAAATGGCTCACTGGCTATGTTACTTCTATCAGAATATTCCTGATCACAAAGCCTCCATGCCCTCTTTCATGACAGAAGGCGTCACGTAAGTATGCTTGCAAAAAAAACCGGATGCTCACAGTATATTAACCTTTCGTTCGATTGTCTTTTTTCTAACTCTACATATAAGTTCCTAACAGAAAAGCAAAATAAATCTTTTCGGAAATCTCGGGGAAGGAAGGACCTGGCAAAAATTAACAGCGTTGTGATGAAGCAGACGCAAATATGTCAGCGGAGACTGTACATGGCATACATTAATTATAGACAACCTTTTTAGACACGATGTTTAAGTACTTCAATAGAGAATACGGTGAATTTCTAGACTCTTATGCATTACGACTGGTATTTCTTACGGTGAATTTCACAGTGCCCTACGGTTCTTTTTAACGCTGAACCCACTTATCAAAAACCTTAACGTAGCCTGTAGTAAAAACTGCATAAGTTAAACGACTTAATCGTGCAGTTTTTAAACGACATCTATATGGAATTAGGGCTAGAAAAGTACCGAGAATTACATTTAAAAAGGCCAGTGAAAACGAACGTGGAATTTTGGCTTGGCAATCAGGTGCTCATTGAAACAGGTACAAAGGAATAGCTGTGTAAAGATTTAGGCATCCTCAACTTAATGGGACTTAGTCCCACCCTTGTTAAGAAATGCCTTGCGACCTTCTTTGTGAAGCTCCTGCAAGCGATAATGGAATCGAACCTAAATTTGACAAAAAGTTCAAAGCCGTTAATACATATAAGATTTTGCTCCTTATCTAGTTTTTCGGCCTCCTTAAATGTTTAAACACCGACTTAGAAAATTTGAAGAAAACCATCCGCTTGCAGATTACGAAACATCGAATGTACTACAGGAAATCGGCCAATTTGGCATGGATAGTCCTACCACGTTGTTGGGAAGATAGATGCGTGATGGACGTCCGTTAATTACTTGCATCGCAGATCACACCACTGCAAATATATCTTAGTAGCAACCGGGACAATCCACTTTACAGCACCATCCGTGAAGTAAATAAGAATTACATGCTTCTGAATCTCGCTGATTTGAGTTGTTGTGGCTATACTCGACAAGATAATCAGCACGAAAAAAGACCAAACTCATATATAATTTACTGATCTGTGGAGGATCGGTGCCAGTTTCGTGGTAACTCTAATGAATCCATCGAGCACGTCATTCATGTCTACAGAAAGTTAGCTCATAATTAGTATACTCACAGATTCAATAATGTTGCAGGGATCATATACCAGGAGATTTCCTTGAGCCTAACCTGACTACAGGAATGGATGCCCTTTTGCGAATATGAACGCGTATGGACGCGGTAATTTATTTTTATTTTCTTCCCTAAAATTTAAAATAACCCTAATGTTCTGTTGCCAATCTCTAGAATACCCACCAACTCTTGCACAATCATATCATACATGCTCATGTTTCTCTTTGCTGCAAACGCACATCTTGTGTTGCATCTTCTTATATTTTTTCTACTACATCCGTACCCTTACTTCATTACCTAAATTGTATCTCACGATTTCATCTATTACATGCCTGCGTTTTGATGTTTTTTTATCTCTTCAAAATGTAATTAGACATTTATGATGCCTTTTTTGCGCCAAAGGAGTGAGGAAGGATGGTTATATGATTTAATTCTTGAGAGCTGAATCTATGGATGCTAGGCAATGATGTTTTGATAATTATTGGAAACATTAATAGGTTGGTATGCATAATAATATTTTTCATATTTCTTTGCTCAACTGAAGGGCAATTTAATAAAATAGTTTCCATACTTTATATGGTTTTTCATTTTATCTGATTCTATGTTTCGCTCTAGTCTCACTCGAATGAACGCCATGAAATTCTAAAAATGCATGATATGTAGATTATATTATACTAGTAAGCTGCAAAATATTTTTTTTTTATTATTTTTTTTTTATCAAAAAGTCTAGCAAAAGTAGGAACAGAAGTGCATTCGATTAATGCGCAATCCAAATAAAGTAAGTGTATATGTAACCAAATAAGTGAGCAAAAGTTTTCAATTAAGTTAAATAATTTTCTCTTATGGCGCTCATTTTTATACTAAAAATGGACATTTCAATTTGCAGTTAGCGTTTCTGTTGCTAACGTGCAGGACTTACGGAGTGGAAATTGTAATTTTTCTTGTTATATCAATTTTTCTTCCAAATATGAAAATCCTGCAGGTCGTTATCTTCAAAGAAGATTTGAGGCATATTTCATTAAATTGATATGAAATTTGAAGGTAGAATTCTGATTACTCAAATGGTAGCATATCTTACGGAAAATATGTTCTACCTTGTTAGATAGAAAGAATGTATTTGACGTGGTTTAGTGTGCTTCTAGTTTCAATCAGGAAAAAATGTCATCTGGACATAAATTTAAGGGAGGGAGGTACTATTTTTGTACGGATAAACTTTATTTTCGATGCAAGTACACATAACTCTTGATGTAAGTACGGTTTGAAGCACGGCTTTCAGTAGCCCTTAACATACATTGAGGTAATCTAATCTTAAACATTCAGGGCCGCCTGAAATATTCCTGTTGGATTTGGACGCATACTTCGAACTGACGCCTAACGCGCTGAGCCTACTGCTCTCATTCTGTTTGTCACGCATGAATGAGCAACGACTCTCAGCTTCCTGGTCCCCGTATCACCAAAATACCGAGCACTTTAATTCTAAAAACGGCGAAAAGTATTGCTACTTACATTGAGAGTAGACTGTATTGAACAGCTTTCTAGACTTAAATATTTTCGATAAATTTTTGCATGGGCTGTTACAACTTTTTATTTTAAATTTTATCTTTATCTTTCAAAATTAAACATATTTTATGATAGACTCAGGAAACGAATGTAATTATAAATTCTGAAATAAATGTAAATCTCCAATGAAATTCTTTTTATAGTTAAAGCTGTGTTATGCATGGAGAAACGATGTTACGGTTGTCGACTAGCGAGGTTAAATGTAGGCTGTCAATTTAGTGGAAGTTTTCGATCTGCTAGTCTGCTAGTTTTTTAAAACTTTATTTAAGACCAAGGTTTCACCTGCCGAAGCACAGTGGGGCAGAAAAAGAACCCGTGGATAAATAAATTTTTAGAATACACTATTCATCCGATTTAAAAGTTCTTTTTTTCAACTAACAGCTTTTTACATTTAGAAAAGCACTGTTATAACTATATGGTAATAATTTACAGTTAGTTAAAATAATTTTAAAAAATTGCTATTGTGTTATAAACAAATTAATAAAAAAGTAATTTTTTAGGTTTGGCAATGCTTAGCTCATTGAATTTAATATGCTTTTGATGAAATGTGAGAGAAATGAATGTTTCACTAGATTTAATTGAGAATAGATGCTTCTGGGTCATTGTTTAAAGAATTTTTATAAATAAATTCACAGTTTGAAAATGTCTCAATGAATAGAATGGGCTTGATTTTTGTAAACGGAATCACTTTAGTATGTCTTTTCGATGACTCTTTGCCATGATAGTTTGAAAATTAAAAAAAAAAAAATTAATTATTCAAACACTTGTTGTGAACAAAGTCCTTTTGTGTCCTTTTTTGCCGATTGGCAACTTCGATTGTCTCTTAATCCAATAAACTCACGTTGTATTCACATAGTATTCGTAGCATTTCGTGTCATTTACGATTCAAACAGTGGGCCTGTAGATTGGATGAACATGAAAAGATATTGAATGGAAGAAAGGTGTGCATCCAGAATGAAATTCACACTCAGCTAGGCTCAATCGTAAATGCTGAGTAACAGGGACTTGGTTCTGATAAAGACGGAAACACGGCCAGGAAATTCTTTGATAATTACGACAAAAAATCAAAAATAATTGGTTTCAGCAATCAGTTGTAAAAACACTTTTACATCATTTTGGAAGTCTTAGCTGTCGGGAAAGCCACTCATGGCGAAAGTGTTCATAAAATTTTTACCAAACTGAACATTCATTTGTAAACTAATACGATTTGTTGTTTATGTTATCATTAGTGCATCAGATTCTGATTCATGGAGCAAATATCATTGATTCTCTTGCAATACTAATTGGTCAATTATCTGAAGACGTTCAGGAAACGCCAAATACCGACCTAGAAAGAGTTCGAGAAATTCATACAAGGAAATCGTCTCCAATCAAGATGCACGAAGACTTGTTACGCTTTTTGTTGCATCCTGTTGATCTTTATTTAGGAAGCTTGTGATAACAGTTTCCACAAAATAAGAGATCAGTGCTACCAGAAGTTAAAGCACTACTTTTAAATACTACGTGAGGTCATTTGATTAAAAAACAATCGAAGTTGTGAATCGAACAAAAAAAGAACACAAAATGCATTTATTTATGAAAACTGTTTGAATAAAGAATAATTTTGGTCAATTTGGGAGCTATCATGTCAATTTGTAAATTGCCCCAGAAAAAAGTCATCGGAAAGAGATCCGAAGTTAATTCTATATACAAAGATTAAGCCTTGTTGTTGAAAAATTGTCAAACTGTGAATTTTTTAATTAAAATTGTTTAAATAATGAATAATTGTTGTTAATTTGTAAAGTACAATCATAAGAAGTTATCGAAAAAACATACCTAGTTTATTTCGCAAATAGAAATTAAACCTATTAATTGAAAAATCGCCAAGCTGGGGAATTGTTTATAAAAATTGCTTAAACAGTTACCAAACAGCATCTATTCTTAATAAATGGTAATGAAACATTCATTTTTCTAATGTTTTTTACAATTTCTATTAATTTCCATATGCTAAAAATTATAAATCCTAAAAAATGACTTTTCTTTATTAATTTTTCTTATGACACAATAACATTTTTTTTGTTATTCTACCCTACTAACTATTCCTATATAGTTGTAACACTTTTTTAAGATATTCTTTAATCAATTTGAGCGTCCGAAAGGAATTGACACATGGGAAAAGTTAATAAAAAAATTGGAACTTTGTTATTAAAAAACAAATTTGTATACAATTGAAAATGTTTAAGTTTTGCTACAAAGAAAAGATTATAAATGCGGGATACTGTCAATGAGGTGACCATTATAACTTTTTACATGATTTTAAGTATCAAAATTCACGTGTTCATTCGTTAATACTTTACTGATGAGTGATTTGAGTTCCCCTGATAACTTCGCAATAGTGTATTTATTAAGTATTTTATCAGTGCTATCATCAAGAAGTAAAACTTTACATATGCTGATATAATAAAAGGTTTTTAAAACCACAGAGATGTTGCCTTTATCGGCTTTGCTTACACAAATGTCACTATTATGTTTTCTAAAAGATTTCTTTTTTTTCTATGATGCGATTATAATTCAGATTTTCTAATTTTGTTTTCTGGTTGAAGCAAAGTTTATCACCAATGCTTAAGAAGTAACCTATATCAACTGGGATATCCATATCCGTTACATTAAATAAGAACTTATTATTGGGGTTCTTATTAAGATTTTTACTGTAGAATTTGTGTTTAAGCCACTCGAACTTATTAATGGAATCGCATATCAGAGCTTTTTCGAAGTTACCAATCACCTTATAGTATCTAAGTTTTTATAAATTAAATCGAATGAAGGCACAATTAAATTTTTTATTTTGCAGATTAAGATATTAACATTTTCACTGAAAAATACTATAAATACGAAAAATACTGAAAAATTGTACAGACCCTTTCTTCGTCTTCAGCTTCTACTGAAAATACCCTCGTCAATAAAGTCCATTTGCTTCCCCTTAGTCAAGGCATAATACACTATTAAATACATATTTGGCACCGAGTTATTTTAAACAAGAACTGTGGATCAACACTTTGTTTTAAACGACAGCTCACATATATTGTACTTACTAAAGAAGTAAGCGCTTTTAAAGTGTGTTTCGGCTAAAGTCAATTTCACCACAGGTGTAGAATTATAGCGTAAGAAGGGGCAGCGCTGACCAGTTAACAGCCAATCACTTTTTATGAACAAAACAAGGATCTGGTAATTTAATTATTTCTAACAAGCTACGTTTCTTCGATTTTTTATGAAAATCAGAACATCTAAAGATATGAAAATATAATGGTTTGCTACTGCGGTATTTTATGTAATGGAAAAATGATCTTTAAAGATATCCAACAAAAAGAAAAAGTTATTTTAAATAAAAATAGAGATAGCTGTAATATAAACTCTTATTCGTCAACATTCTACTAGAAAAAGACTTCATGTATTTTTTCTACCGTATCAATACAAGAAACCTGATACTGACCGGATTGATAATAATAATATGCAATAGTTTCTTCCATGTAGCCCACAATATAAGTGGCTCTTTTACATTGCCCATGTTTTATTGACAAAACTTGTTGCACGTGAATCACCTAGGCACTAGTAAACCATTATTTTCGTTGGGCCCCCCCTGGCCAGGCCACAGCTATTAATAAGATTTAATATATTTTCTACTTGAATCACGTCTGATTATTATAATTGCATTGTGTGATATTGTCTTATCTGTGCAAATATAAAGTTTTTGTAATGGAAGCTTTGTCATTAAAGTTGAAAACTTTCTATTTCTGTCAGCGAATCTACCATTCTTTCCTGGTAAAAACCGCTTACAGCATAATTTTTCTTTTACCTGTCAATCTTCAAGATTTTAGTGACTAACACTATCTCTATAATGAAATAGAGTTATTTAATGCAACGTAGAAATAAAATTGTTAAATAATAGCGCTAAAATAAGTAAAGTCACCTTTGCCCCACCGGTCGACACTGCTTCCTCCCTTATTCCATTTAATTTTTATTGATCAACCTTGTGCAAATAATAACGTCCATAACAATTAATCTTGTGAGTTGATTTATACAATTTCATTAGAATTCACTGTGTCATTTTATTCTTAATTCCGTCTCACTCGTTTAATTTAAAAATAACACCAATTTGTGATTTTACTAACCTTATCCTATAATCCTAGATCGAGAACAGAAGTCGAGTTTATCACTTTGCAGCGTTGTTTGTAGAAACGTAATCGCGTGACAAGACTTATTAAAGAGGTGACGTGAAAACGGTTTTGGTGTTCAAATGGTCGCCCAGCGAAATAAGACTAATTTAATAGTAAAACGTGAGACGCTGGAAACTATTATACACACTAGATTAAAAATAATATTTAAATAATCTTGAAATTATGAACTATTTTCTGACTAATATTGAGAAAAACAAGATGTGTACATTAGCGTAGAGGGGGTAACGAAACCCCTTTTCATTCAAAAAAAGCTTGATGAAGTGCTGATTCTCCTAATTAAGAATTACTTATTTTCTACCATATTAGACATCTTGTTACTTTTTCAAAATATCTCAAGGGCAAATTACCTGATTGATTATTATTGAAGTTTTTTGTTCGAGGATAACCGATCAGCGCCAGGCCAGGGCGCTGTTTGAGGGGACCTACAGTTGAAGGTGTGTTTCGGACCACCGAAGCCACGGTAAAAGTTTAAAAGTTTAAAACTTTCACAGATGATGAAGTCGCTAAAAATTTTAGACGGATAGTGCAACTGTCGTCATTACAAATTCTAATTAAAATTCATGAACTGTCTTCATATTTTATGAAATGTGTGATCATACTAAATGGCTGCCACATATACCTATATATAGTAGGAACATCGAAACTTTATCGTTAATATACTAAATTTTCAGCTGCAAAATGCAGAACGTCAATCTACGTCAGAAACAAAATAAAAGAGTCTGCTTGAAAACTTCAATCAAGCTAACAATCAAGCTATTTATTCTATTATCGGAATAGAATAATTTAAAAATCGTTAATTTTCAAGATTGGATGTTTTCAGTTCAAAACGTTATTAATTTTAAATTGACAAGTAAGAAAAATTTTAAATTAAACTCCTTGCAAATCGAAAACATACATACTTTTTATTTTCATGGCGTAAAATTTAAATTTCAGAGCTAAAAGTATTCTCAATTAAATATTTGTCAATTAAAACTCAGATTCATTAGGGCAGTTTAAAAAAGAAAATTTGACTGCCTAGAATCAGAATATTAAATTTGAGTGTAAATAAAAACCCTTTAGAGGTTAACAAAAGTTCAATTTCATTGCCTAATTTTGAAAAAAAAGCTTCATAAGAACCCTTTCAATTAAATTAGTTTTATAAAAGATAAAAAAATGTATCAAAAGTTTATTCCAAGTTTCACAAATTGAGAGCAAACTGGATAATTTAGCTCTTACTCTTTAAATTTCAAAATAAAATATGAGACTTTAAAAGAAATCCAGTTAAATTTTTATCCCTTCAAAATTTCACACAGTGAACATGAATCATTAAATCGTTTATATATGGAATACTAAACACTAGATGAAAATACTGTCTTTTAATTTTATATGCTTTCATTCAACTTTATTCAATATTTTAATCGATTCCACTTTAAAAATAGTTCAATTTTAGGGACTTTAAATTGAAGACATAAGATTGACAACTGAATCAAGACGAAAGGAGATTTGCATTTTTCTGAATTTCTCCTGAATTTCTAATTATTAGTGTTTGGATGGTTAAACGAATCACAAGAAGGTTTAAGAGGATATTTTATTTATTTGCATGCTGGGATACTGGGAAAAATGCCCATAGGCGGTCCTATTTCAAGTGATTTAGGACCTATGACTTTAAGGGATAAGGCGCTTCTTCTTTTCCCTTTGTTTTAACCATTTTTGCCGGTTAAGCAAAACAGATTCTGTCTCATGAGTCGCATTATAGAGTATAGCTGCGATCTTACAATTTTAATCTTACAGTGTACAGTGGATGATTTACTTATTTCCTAAGTTAAATTTGTAATTCTTTAGCCACAGAATTAAATTTATAAAAATAAAATATAATGTTCAACTTTACCTTTACATAAAAAGTATGCAATTCGAAATTGAAACATTTTGGGCTCTAAATCAGAGTTTCTGTGCATATGCCATAATGTTTCAGGCATTATACTATCCACAATAATAAAGATTGTTTCAGACATAATGGATTTTATATCAATTCTGGTATAATCAAGTTTATACTCCAGGATCATCAACTTTAAACCTTAGAATAGTGAAGCTAACTATCAAATTTTTACTTTCCACGGATGGTACGCCACACCAACTATGGCTATGGCTTTCCCATAGTTGCAGCTAAAATAGTCAGTCTGATACAGTGGCCATTTTTGTAAATGTACGCCCAGACAAACCTATTCTAACAGAAGCGACAAGCTGTTGAACTTGCTCATTCAGTGCACTCCAGATTTGTTTATAACTCTGGTGGACGTTCACGTCATATATAATAAGATCTGAGCCTGTATTCAACGAAGCGAGTTATAAGATTCTGCCAGTGGCAAGATTAGGCAGTTTATTGATATCCGCGAAGTAGGAAAATCAAATAAATTGCAGTGTATACTTCAAGCGGTACTTGGTTGGCTTTTGTCTCCTAATTACCACGCATGCTAATTAAAGCTGCTTTTTTGAGGTTCTTACTACGGACAAAGCCACATCGTAAAACACACATTGGACCCATACGTTACGAGAAAAAAGTTACAGCACTGGCTCTCTGCCAGCTCTTTTGCGACTTGCATTTCAAAGGAGATCAATTTATTACATTATAATAAGCGGCCTGTATGTTCTTAACATTATCGACGAACAACAAAAATTATGTTTGTTTTAATACATTTTTAACTTTGATCTATGAAATTCGGTAGAAAAAATGCTGCGTATTATAACTCCGTGAATAAGGCTATCCTGTGCATAAATTTATCCATATTTTTCTAATTAATGTTGGGTTCGGATGAGGCACCAGCTAGATTTTCTAGTCTAGAACAAACTGATGGGGCCCCTGTAGGCTCTTGTGGACAATTCTTTGCTTTAAATAAGTAAGGAAAATCTATAAGAAAAATATCTAATCTATTAATTAATCAATGTTGAATTAAAATATATTGCACTTAGATTATAAATAAATAATTTTTTTTTAATTTTTGAAGTTTCATTTTAAGTTGTATTATAAAATGCATTTAAAGAAATGGTGTAAAAATATGATCGATAATAACGTACCAAAGTTTTTTATTATTTGTTTCTACATGTTTTAAATGTATTGTTTTTCGAAAAATGCAAATGATCGCTCTTTTGGTGTTTGCCGTGACCCTGCTCTGCCGAACGCTACGAGTTTGATAAATTCAATTGTCCAAAACAAAAAGCACTTGATTTTATAGAACTACGATTTTCAGACAGCAGTCTCCTTTGTCCACTCGAGGCCTGACATTGTTCTACATGACTTCGAGAAACCTACTATATGAGTGATCAAATTCTTGGCTCCTGCCGATTAAAACCTCACAGTATTTACAGAAAAATTATTACAAAATTTTACTACGCACAAAGTACCATAAGCAAATGTACATACAAGAAAAATACTGAAAGCATCCTCTTGTTGTCTTAACCTCTCACTTTAATGTTGTTTTTTACGATTAAATAAAAACTACTGCGCATCTGCATAGGGTCCTATATAGGAGCCTATGTCCTCTTTCGTCTTGTCTGTGCTTTTTCAAAAATTAAATTTTTTTATTTTTAATCTTATTATTTACGCAAAAAAATCTACTTATCCTATCGAAAATTGATTCAAAAAGCAAAGTTTTTCTTCTTTTGACTTTTTTTCATATCATGTATTGTTTGGCTTAAAATGTTCAGTTTAGTTTTTTTTTGATTGTGAAAATGCCCGAACTCTGATGATTTTCTATTCATAGAAAAAGTCACAGGGATAAATTGTTTAAGTTTTTGAATACTATGAATAACCGTACATAGAATTTTTAAATCTTGAAAAAATGTGGTTTCAAACATTTTTGGTACTATCAAATTTGGAATTTTCAACTATTCGACCAAATTAAAAAAATTGTTATCATGATCTTGTAGGGATTTCGAAAATCTACGTTTTTATTTTCTTGACTTTTTTTCGTATCATACGTTGCTTGGCTTAAAATGCTCATTTTAATTTGTTTTTTTTTTGGATTTTGAAAATGCTTTAACTCTGGTCATTTTTGATTTTTCAAAAAAAGTCATGAGGATAAATTGTTCAACTTTTTGAATACTATAAATAACTGCACAGAGAATTTTGGAATTTTTAAAAAAGTGGTCTAAAAATATTCAAAATGTGCCCACTTTTTGAATTTTCATCCAAAATGGCTGGCTAACGAACTTGACCTTTAGTTTAGGACACTAAACGAGTGCGCCAAAGGGCAATCTAATAGATTAATTTTTTCGAAAGTTATCGTGTTCACAGACAGACATATAGACATACAGAAATACAGGTATACAGGTTTATTACAGACAGACATACAGACAGACACATTTGTAAAAACCTGTTTTTCGGTTTCAGAGGGTCTCAGAACGTGGACATTTGACAAAAACTGGGGGGGGGGGGGTCAAATTTTACACAAATCTAATACCTTCTCTGATGAGAATGCAATAACATTACCAAAAAGATAATTTTCCAGAGCATAACGTGTCTGCTTCGGATTAAAATAAAAGTTATTTTTTCACCGATAGTTTCTGGCTGATTGAGGGTACTTTAATGGCATATCGGATAATACTCGCTGTTAGCAGATGTTATATTTGCACCAGAATCCGGAATAAATAAAAAAAGGATTATCACAATGTAAAATCTCGCACAGCTCGAAGATTTTGAATTGTAAGAAAAACGAAGCCGGAACTCAGATTATAAATATGGCATGCAACAAATGGTTCATTCATCCGAGGTCCAATCGATTTCCTGTTGCCCCGTAATGAAAGGTATAGCAATAAGCCGGATGATCTCTGGATTTTAAACCAAACTAATATTTTTCAAACTATGAAAACCTAAATTGAGTAATAACTACTCAGAATTATATTTATCCAACTTTGTTAAACTATCTGATTGATAGAACGTTAGTAGTTTTATCAAAATTGTTGGAATAGTTATAGAGATAGTGGAGCTCTGATCTGTACTACACTGTCTAAAGTTGCTTTCACAGATGATGAAGTCGCTAAAAATTTTAGACGGATAGTGCAACTGTCGTCATTACAAAATCTAATTAAAATTCATGAACTGTCTTCATATTTTATGAAATGTGTGATCATACCAAATGGCTGCCACATATACCTATATATAGTAGGAACATCGAAACTTTATCGTTAATATACTAAATTTTCAGCTGCAAAATGCAGAACGTCAATCTACGCCAGAAACAAAATAAAAGAGTCTGCTTGAAAACTTCAATCAAGCTAACAGTTTACGAGCTAAAGTCGTTTATAATGCGCACTAATGACGAGCGACCTGAATAGCCGAGGATCACATGATTCGCGCACCATTAGACTAAACTTCGTAAATCTTTAATTTCTAAACTAATTATCATAGTATAAACATTTTTCAGTGAAATTTTTATTTAAATTATGCATAATTAATTTATATTCTTGCAATTTACAGTTTCATTTACTTTTTATTTTTCTGAATTAACATTTTGTCTAATTTTTATTCTTCTCAATTACTGCTAATGATAATTTTTACTTTCCGAATTACCACTGATTGTAATTTTTATAATTCTGAATCGATATTAGTCATCAATTTTTATTGTCGAAGTCACCATTTGCCATAGTTTTTCTTGATCTGAAAATTGAGGTAATATTATTTTTTCAGGATTATATCCACATAGCGAAGCGGTTTCTTTGAAATGACTTAGGAATGTCAAGCAACTATTTTCAGATACAAAGAAAATTCATCACGGAAGGCGCTTATCAAAAAATTCTTTTGTCCATAAAAAATCGCATCATCCAGTTTTTCTCGAAAGCAAAGCGAGATACGAATTCTGGGGAAATTCCTATAACTAGGACTTGCCTTATAGTTTTTAATCCCATTTTGTTTTCTTCAAAAACTGGATTTTTTATTTTAAGAGGTAAAAATTAATATTTCATTCTTGTATACCAGATGTAAAACTAGAGCAGATAATTAATGTTATTTGAATTGGTTAAAGAAATGTTTTATGTAAAAATGTTTCAAAAAATATCTAGATAAAATGGGTTAAGTTTTTCCTACTTCATTTTATTACATTTCTAACAGAGATAACTGTGATTAAAAATTGAGGTTTACTATTTAAAACTAGTCAAGTTGATACTGTAAAAGTAAGTTAGTCTACTACTGGAATAACTATCACCACATAGCAAACTATACTATATATCAGCCTAGTTTGTAAAATCTAGTGCAAGTAACCTTGTGTCCACAGTATAAATAACGATTTTTCACACGAGGAGCAAAAAATTCTTATTTTTATAGAGGTTCTTACTAATTTAGGTTGAAAATATGTTAAAATAATCCACAATGACAAAATAATTGACGTCGATACATTAAAAGGTTATATTCTAGTTTGATGAACCAATAAGTTGAACTGCTATGAGGAGAAATGAGAATATAAATATTGCAAAACGTTATTTTGTCTATGAAAAAGAAATTGTTAATTCTAAATAAATATTTCTTTGTATAGTAAGTTTATGATTTTCGGCTTTCAATAGTTTATGACAAATGCCGCTAGGTGCCGCAGACATTATTATATCATAATAGAAATAATTCCTTACGGTTATAATTTAACTTAAAATTCTCCCCGTAGTTATAATAAAAAGACGTGATGAACTCGGTGTTTCGCCTGGTACTACTATGATTTCTTTATTATCAGCATCAACACTAACTAACGCTACCTCTCTGAGGAACTCCTAAGCATGTGCTTATGAACGAAAATAAAGAACTTGAAGTCAGTCATAGATTGGCTTCAAGTTTACACCAAAAAATTTTTTAGAGCATATTAATGCATAAAATTTTTGCGGTGCTGCCAGGATCAACTTTTCGAATCTGTGTATTCCACGGATATACTAAAGAGGATATCTCAAACAAATTAGGTCAGTAAGGCGAATACTGGAAACAAGAGAATTTCTATGGAAATCAAAAGGGTTTAGAAACTGTAGATCTATACTGAGAGACTTTTTCTTAAAATAAATGATAAAAATCAATGAAAATTTAGTATAAAATCGTTCCAATATAGGAAAAACAGGATTTCCTTATCAAAAATTAATGAAGTGGTTTTCGGCAGGCAAAACTAATATGTGTGTTTAGGCAATTCGAAAGGATGTTGCATTTGCTCTTATAAAACTTTTGACAATTTAAAATTCACTGAATAAAATTTGACAGTCGAAGTTAAAACGATAGTATTTAATTTTATTTGAAAGAGTGAAAATACCGTTTGAAGTTGTCATACAAAGCAAATGAGAATCTCAAACGATTAAATGAAAAATAACTCACGCCACCAAAAGATTCAGCCTTCAAAAGGAGAAACTAAATACATAAATTAAATAGAAGTATATACGGAAACACGCGTACAATTATTATTTTTATTAGTATATACTTAATTTATTAATTACATACATAATTGCAGGCTTAATCATTATGCAAAATCGGAACGACTGCGGCGAGTTTCGAACGTAACTTACCTAAAGCACTAACGCATTCCCTAACAACTAAACCGCACGGCTAACTCATCTTATGGAATCTTTAGCAAAAATCTTGGCAAAGCGGCATCGCTTGACAATTCTAGGAAGTATGACAAATATCTGAGCCCTGTTTCTTTAGTGATTTGTTGCTTCAGACATTTGATTAATAAAGATGTTAAGCATTAAATCACTTTCAATGATTGAATTTATTTTTTATAAAATACATTTTTTTAACGGAACGGATAATATTCTTGTATGAATAACATTATCTACTTTAATATCTCAGTAACTCAGTATAATAAACTTGAGTGTATTTAGATGTAACATTTTGTAAATTGTACTCATTGAATTAAATATTATTACCTCAGTGTATAAATTTTACGAGAAAGAATTCCTAATGTTTTGAATCCGATAGTGAATGAATGAATTGAAAATAGAAAGAGTTAACTTTCATTTAAAATGTTGTGAAACATAACCTTTTGGTTCGATCGGAAAATGGCGGAAACAGTCGAGGAGCATTCTCAAACTAAACTATATGAAAAATCAAGAATAATGATTTTATAGTTTGCTATGCGTCTCAGCTTTCTCTCAACTTTATATTGAAGATATAAATTTCTAAAAAAAGTTTTCGAGATTATGATGTACACTATTTTTCTTATTTAAATTATTTTTCGAAAACACAGGGAAAAAAATATCATTTTTTTATAGTATTAAATCTTGAAATGGAGATTCACAAGATTTCATCCTTAGAATACTACATTGTTGTCTTCTTGTTTTAATTACTAGTATGGTAATATTAAACTTCGGTACCGTGATACGAATAAGTGTAATAAAACCTCAGTTTCCTATTTTCGAAAAATATTATACTAGATTCCAATTCATTTTTTTCATTTATTCTAACAAAATGTCTCTCCGCGTACTTATAGACGACCCGATAACCCTGGAGGCAGAAAACTAGAGTTCAAACTGGTTGCTGAATTGATTAATCAATATAATACATAAAGTTCTTGTTTTCGAATTTCACAAAATTTAAAGATTATCACATGCAGGCGAAAAATACATCTACCTTGCCGCCAGTACAGCATCAGCTTAAGCCTCCGGCAAGTAGTGATGCCGTTGAGCGATCTTTCCCGATATCGACATGATCCCGAGTCGATCCCAGCCTCCAGTATCGGGTTTGAATCGTGTCGGTTTTAGCTCGACTCGACTTTGGATCGGGAAGTCGAGATATCAGCTCGGGATCGTGTCGGGTTTTCGATTCTCCTTCGCCAGATGTGCTCTTCTCACTTGAACCTAGCGAAGCAGAAAATTCTTAAATGGATTGACATCCTTCCCCCCCCCCCCCCCCCCCCCCCCCCCCCCCCCCCCCCCCCCCCGACTCCACAAAGCCTAGGTAAACCGGTTATGGCTACAGTGAAAATCCTGAAATATATTTTCCCCGTAGATAGTGGACAATTTGTACTTTGGCTTAGAATTAAATCATTTGAAACATGGAAGTGCGATTA
Organism: Belonocnema kinseyi; assembly: GCF_010883055.1. Taxonomy (NCBI): domain Eukaryota; kingdom Metazoa; phylum Arthropoda; class Insecta; order Hymenoptera; family Cynipidae; genus Belonocnema; species Belonocnema kinseyi. The sequence continues at coordinate 119,517,871 of NC_046657.1, read as the reverse complement.
TGCCGATTATAGCAACTATTTTCAACGTTCATTCGACTTCTAAATATTTTTAATGAATAAGAATATATTTTTTAGTATGTGGCAATATTGCACTGTTTATTTAAAAGGAGCAAATATTAATCAGATATTGAAAAATGAACAACTTATAGCTGAATTGTCGTAAATAGATTGCATTCTACTGATTCTTCAAAATTTCAGAGTGTAAATTTTTGGAAAAATAGTTGAACTAAAGACGAAAAATGTAGACAAACAGACGATATTGTTGGAAGACTCTCGAATTTTCTACCACAAGTAATACATTTTAAATCCAAAAGACTAATTTTTAACAAAATAGTGAAATTTTCTATTAATTATATGAATTTTTAAGAATTTAGAGATACTTTACTTCCTACAGTTTCATCTACAAACCAAATATCTACAATAAATTCTAAATAAAAACTTCAATAGTTGAATTTTCAATAGTTAATGAAATGGTTAAATTTTTACTTAAAAAAGTCATATTTAACCTGAAAAAGAGTTTTCAACAAAATATTTAAGCCCCTCAACCAATCAACTGAAATTGTAACCATGTAGTACAACATTCAATTAAATACATTAATGTTATACATAAGAACTTAAGAAAACTCATATTTCACCAAATACATGAATTTTTAGAGAAAGGGGTAAATTTTCAATCAAGAAGATAAGTTTCCTACCAGAAATGAAACAGTTACATTTTCCATTAAAAAATTAATTTTCTACTTCAAGAAGAACGAACTTCAAAAAAAATTTGGATTTGCAATTCGAGAAATTACTTTTCAAATAAAATAATGAACCTTGAACTGCAATAATTACATTTTTAAATATAAAATAAATTTTCAACCAAGAAGAACGTTTTTTTTAAATTAATGGTTGAATTTGTCACCAATAAAATAAACTTACAACAATTTACCTTAGCTTTAAAACAAGGAGTTGAATGTTCAAACAGAAAAATTAATTTTTATTTAATTATAAAGTTGAATTTTAAACTGAAATATAGATAAATTTTCAACTAGAAACCTGCAGTTAACTTTTCATTTGAGAAAATTAATTATCAAACGATAAAACTTGTTTTCAAGAATGTAGTTAAATTTTCAACAAAAAAATTAATTTCCAAACCAAGGTAGTTGAAATTTCCATTGAAGAAACAAACTTTTGCATTCAATGATGACTCTTTAACATGAATACTTGAATGTTCAGTTATAAAACACATTTCCAACCTAGTATTTGTATCTTTAATTTCACTGAAGAGCTAAATTTTCAATTCAAAACGGAATAGTTTAAATTTTAATTTCAAAAACTAAATTACGACTACACAGGTAAATTAAAATAGTTCCATTCTCTGAAATGTTCTATTTATACACATTTCCTTTATTGTACAGTACGTGTAAGTACACTAGCGTTTAAATAAAACAATTCCTGATGAGAGATGTGTTAAACTTTCATTTTAAACGCTTAAAATTTAAAACTATTCTAATGTCAATATTTTTTTCAGTTTGCTTTGTACTTTACAGTTTACTTTGCATTACTTCAAATGAAAAGAACTTTCAACTTCTGGAGACAGAAGTTCCAATTTCCAACTGCAATGAGCATGAACAATGTTTTTGGACCAAAAAAAAAAGAATAAAAATGAGCTGGACTTTTTGCTTACAGTTTAATTTTTAATTAACGAAATGCGAAAAAAATGTCCTGTAAGTTTGAATTTCTGAAAAATGGTGCAAAATAATACGACATGCTTGACGCCTTGACCTGGTGACTATCTGACTTGTTTCTTTCAACATTTATCTGTTTTTTTAATTTGTTCTTAAAATTAACAAATATTAATGCATAACTTCATTTTTTGAATATATTTTAAGCAAGACGATATGAAAATATGATTTAATTTTGCTTAAAAACGCCGAAAATGTGCATTTGTTTGTATAATTTGTTCTTAAAATTAACAAATGTCAATGCATAACTAAATTTATTGAGTAGAATTTGACGAAGATCAGATGAAAACACGAATTTTTTTTGCTTCAAAACGCCGAGAATATGCATTTGTTTATTTAATTTGTTCTTAAAATTAACAAATGTTAATGCATAACTACATTTTTTGAATATAATTTGAGCAATATCAGATGAAAACACGATTTATTTTCGCTTAAATACGCCGAAAATGTGCATTTGTTTACATAATTTGTTCCTAAAATTAACAAATGTTAATGCATAACTTAATTTTTTGAATATATTTTGAGCAAGATTATATGAAAAAATGATTTACTCTTGCTTGAAAACGCCGAGCATATGCATTTGTTTATTTAATTTGTTCTTAAAATTAACAAATGTTAATTCATAACTAAATTTAAGAATATGATTTGAACAAGTTTGGTTGAAAAAACGATTTATTTTTGCTTGAAAACGCCGAAAATGTGCATTTATTTATGTATAATTTGTTATTAAAATAAAAAATATTTATTCATAGCAAAATATTTCCTTTGCATTTCATTCGAAATATAATTTCAGCAAGGTCCGAAAAAAAACGATTTATTTTTGCTTGAAAAGGTGCAAAATATGCATTTGTTTATATAATTAGTCTTATCAAATAAACATATTACCACTTTTTACTTAATATAATCGGCAATATCATTACAATAAGAGTAGAAGAAAAAAGATTTTTTGCTGTTCATCAAGTTCTGTGATGTACATTTGTTCATAGAATTTGTTTATAGAAGTAATTATTAACATTTAATTCTCAATTTTGATGGCCACGTATCATGCAAACAATAAAAGCAAGCAATTGCACACCAGGAATATACTTGAACAACAAATATGCTTAATATAGATTATTTGTTATTAAAATCTGCTGATAACAATAATCTTCGGAAGATGACATTTTTTTTTATACCGCTTTGCATTGAATCAAAGTGATCTGAAGTATAAAAAGAATTGTTTTTTACTGTAAGGAAACATGAAATGCAAATATTCTAGACTTTTCGCTATTTGCATTAAAATAAAAATTAAATAAACAGAAAAAAAACAAATCCACTCTCAACTTCGTTTATAAAATTTTGTCCTGAATTTTCCAAAACAAACTAATCCAAAATCAGTGCATTATAGCGTTCTATATATAATTTTGTACCTCGTTCTTCATTTCACTCTACTGTGAACCGCTAGTCGCTACGTCACAGCGACACATCTGGCGAAGGAGGATCGAAAACCCGACACGATCCCGAGCCGATATATAGACTTTCCGAGCCTAAGGCGGGCCGAGAGAAAACCGAGCATGGGTATCGGAATCCGGAGCCCAGCCCGAGACAAAATCGACGCGATCCCGACCCGATCACGAGACAGGATTGTATCGAAAGGCACCACTACCGGCAAGTCCAGAGCCGGAACGCTCACCTTCAGATTAATAGAAGCAGAAGTCGATGGTAATTTTTTTTAATCCATCAGATAAAAGGAAGTTCTAACTCTAAGCATCTGCAATTATAAACTCAGGAAAATTGTAATGGGGGATATTTCTGCATTTCACAACTTGATTCCTTCATTCTTAATGTCAGTGATATCGTCCACCAGGAAACAACTCTCGTCGAAAGCATAAGCTCCCATCTAACAATTACGATTGTAAAGACAAGCGTTTGGACTTAATAATACCAGAATGAAGGGAACATGCTACATACTTAGCGAAAAAAACCACAACAGGAGACAGGAAATTAAAAAAGTAACAAAAAATACAGCACTTTTGACGGACGACGAATTATATCCTGTCCATCTAAAAACTAAAGTTTCCAGGCAATTAACACGACAACAGGTCATACGGCTAAATAATCTTCCGTCATTTAAAATCAGATAATTTCTCAGAAAACTTTAAATAAGAATCCACCACTACCAAGAAGTATGTGACCAGAACGACAATCACTCCTCTATCACCAGCAAAAGATATGGTTAGAAAAAAAAAATATGTAGTAAAACTAATGTCGCCGGTCTCCAAGAATGTACAAAAAGCGTAAAAAAAGCTCGTTTAAGCTGCGATAACCCAAACTTACTCGTCCATTTTATAGTAACCGAAAAAAATACAGACCGCGCTGAACAAGCCTACGACACACGCCAATAGAGAACTGCGAAAAATTATACACAACTGAAGTATGCAAAGCTAAATTGAACACAATTGGACCACAAGAAAACGTGACAAAAACTTTTAGCTAACTTTTTAGAGTCGCGTGTAAACCAAGAGACGCTCGATGCTGACTAGAGCACTCCAGAAAGACCAAGTAGCAGAGGCTAGGAAAAAGAAAAATAGCAAGGAAAGAATACAACGACAAAATCAAACCCTCAGTAAATAATACACCCTGACAGGCGAACGTGCCAAATTCGAACATCGCGCCAAGCGAAAGATTAAAGATGCCCTGCCAAAAATGCGGAAAACCTGGTCATTTTGGATCCCAATATTTTTCACATACCCAGAATTTTCAGCAGGAGCAATTCCAATAACGACCATCCCACGTCAAAACAATTCTATAGGAAAACCAAGAGAGTTATTTAGATCGAGAAGAAATAACAACGCAGAAATACAGGAATAAAGTAACTACGAGAAGGAAGCAAAGTGTCTGAATTATTCTGAAAATTACAATCAAGATATGAAATAAGACGAAAATACGGATCAATATAAAAAATGGTTAGTAGATAGCGGAGCAGCTATCAGTAAAATTAAGAGAAACCATTTGCAGCCCGAACAAGAAACCTTTAAATTCTATAAGAAATTCACAAATACCCCATATATTATATAAAAAAACTCACTTGATAATCGATAAATATAAACTACCAATACATTTCGAATGCGACAAACTACCTGAAAATGCAATGAAAATCTGTAAAATCACTGAATCCGATGAATTAAATCAAGTAATTTCGATAGAAAATAAAAAGCAATTAATAAATAAATAAAAAAATAAAAAGCATTCTGAACCAAAAACACATTGAGGCAAAAATTAGAGAATGAATAAAGGAAATCGTGACTACATAAAATAATACTTAAATCTGGAAAAATTATCGACCTAAGATCACATAAACTACCCAAGAAACATAAGAAATTTTAACTTAATTAAAAAAGTGAATAATTGACAAGCTATAATAAGCGAGACCCATTCACCTTTTGGCTCCTCCCCACTATAGATGGTCCCTAAAAAAGGAGGACGCAGACCCTCCTCATGTGATAAACGATATCCTCGACCACTTAGGAAAAGAAAAGTTGTTCTCGGCATTAAACTTTAGTGCAGGATTCCACCAACTTCCCATGAAGGTAGAGTGCAAAAAATATATAGCATTCTCTACAATACAAGGTCATTTTTCATATAACTGGATGCCACCATTTAGTCTAAAAGCGCTCTCATTATATAACGGCCTATTTTTTTATTTATTATTTATTAATTTATTATTTATTTATTATTTATTATTCATTTATACAATAAAAATATTACAATTGAATTTAGAACTATATGAATGCGAGTACCTACATCCAGAGCTTGAGTACGTAGAAAGCATCACCACAAAAGGACTTAAGGAAAATACTATTAAGATCAAAGCAATCGAGGCATTCAAACACCTAAAAACACCTAAAGAAACACAGTCATGCGAGACCATCAATAATTGGATGGTACTTTGAAATTTATTAACTTCGCAATCAACACAATGAAGAATCCAACAACAGAATTTTCAACCTTCCAACTTTTGTTTATGTGCTTATGTTTATGATGTGTAATTAAAATAAATATTAATATTAAAGTCTTATTACCGCATACTTATTTTGATTATTACTTCAAACTTTAAAAAAGATATAATGGAGAAAAATGATCGAAATGTCCATTTACCTTAATGAGGTTCACTATTTGATAGTAGTTAAGTTAAACAAATTTGTGGTTAAACTTACTTCTTAGAGCAAGTTGATTTGATAAAATCTTCTTTTTTGCATCTCTCGCTTCGTTTCTGAAAAAAAACATATTTCGATTTTTCGACTTAAAAACTTGATTTTTTGAAACGGCTATAGCAAAGATTTTGATTTTATCAAGGATTGTCTTAAGACATCATAAATTCAAAATAAATACAAATTTTGTTGTTCGCACCTTTAGATTAAGTTCATTTTGACGTAACCTTGAATGAATCAATTCAATTCAATTCCATTAACACAATTCAAAAATAGCCATCAATATAACGTTTGAAAACAGCAATTGCTCAGAAGCCAATATAATGCGTTGCGACCCAAACGAAAACTGTAACTTAAATTTCAGGCGATTATTATTATGTCGTATGTGTCCAAGGGTAAAGCAAAGTTTCTGTTATATTACATTTCGGTGAAACAGGCAACAAATGCCGATTCGCTTAAATAAGTTTTGGGTTATGTGGCTATCCGGAACAATTAAGATGATGTCAAGTGATAATTCAAATGAATACAAATAGAAATGAGAGAAAATTACAGTCTGAAAAAATGATTGGTAATATTATTTAGGTAGAATAAAAACTATGCCACATTGCTAGTCTAAAGAATGTAAATTAGGGCAAAGTATAATTTGGAAACACAAGGACGATAAGAAATGGTAATTTGGTGTAAGGAAATTTCAGGAATACTAATCAGGAAAAATTAGGATTAGGTCAAATAGTAGTGGTGTACAAAATATTTACAAATCTGAGCCTGAACCCGACGGGTCGTCCAAGTAAAAATGCTTCGAATTGAGTTCGACTTAGTTATGTCTTGAGTTCATCTCCATGACTTCCATGTCTGGCTACGTCTCAAAACTAAGTCAAGGCATAGGCCTTCGTCTTACTTTTATGGCCACGACAGACGAAACAGCGTTTACTTGTCTCAAATCGAGCCTTGTTTTGGCTAAGAGGCCGTTTATTTGTCTCAAGACAAGCCTTGTCTTGGCTGAGATAGTCGAACCTTTTTTGGCTCATAAATGAGATTAAAATTGATAAATGAAAAATTTATAATGATTAAATTAGTTATCTTTTATTAAAAAATTTTAATCTGTAAATAAGTTGATTGAATATATATATATATAAATATATAAGATTGTTTGATCATTAATAAAGATTAACTTTTATGACAGTCAGAATGACCTGATTCAGCATGTCTTGATTGGGGGCAATTCAAGTCGAACTTAAGTCGAAGCATTTTTACTCGGACTGGTAGGCTTTTTTTCGATCCGAGTCGGAATGGATCGGGTTTCGTGTTCACAACGCGAGCTGAAAAACCAAATATCCGACCTGGCCCGAAAAATAGACCCGACCTGAGAACTCAAAAACTTCACCGGAGTCGAAACTGAAAGTACAACTCGCCTTTCAAGGGCATCTCATGGACTTGAAAATAATGAAGGGATTCAGGGCGCTTACACGAATTCACGAAATTAAGACAATTCACAGAATTTAGTGGAATTCATATATTTTATGATATTTGGTGGATTCAACATATTTAAAAATAATATACTAAACCGGAGTGTATTAGTTACTAAACCAGCCTGCTAGTCGCTGCATAAGTGAGAGTACTAAAACTAGAGGCCAACCCAAAAAGCAGAGTGGTCCTCTTAGACGTTCAGCGCTAGAGTAATCGTTTTAGACTTTTAGACGATCGCTTCAAGATAGGGTTTTTAACATGCAGATTTCGAGTTTTACTTTTAGTTCGGTTTCTGGTCATGCTTGCGGGTTTTCAGCCCGGGCGAGTTTTTGGTCGGTAACGAAGTCATTTTGCACATCAGTACCAATTAGAAATTCGCAAAAAATGAGGTGAATCCCTGACAACTACAGTTTGCGATAAGAGCTGCTCTTCTGCAATTCTCAATGCGAAAATATTCTTTAAGGCAAAATTTGGATATCTACTTTCTCCACTAAAATGGCATAAATTTAATTTAGTATTTGAAAGACGGCTATGCTGATTTACAATTTTTGTTTTTGGATACGTTTCAGAAGAGTCATTATGAAAGAATAGTTTTGGTGCAAACATATTGTAGAGTCTTTGAGAGAAATTAGGCACACAGCATATTTTGAAACGATGGAAAAAAGAAAATTGTATGTTTTTATTGGGAATGTCAGTCGACCCTTGCGCCACCTGCTGCCGGAAATGGAACTAGAAAGTACGCTTTTAAAGATGAATTTGTATTTTGCATAAAAGTGTTTTTACTATTGTTTTATTTAAATTCAAAACAAGAACTAAATACTAAAAACAAATCTCCATAAAAAAACAACTCGTTTTGATAGAATTTCCGTCTTTTGCAATGAAGAAACACATTTTGTTCTAAAATGTTTTCAAATAAAACAAACAATCATTTCACTGTTTCATGTAAGTTTCAATGCAATGGAAGCCTGAATAAACTCTAATTAATGCATGTAACGACAAATTTTACCCAGATAATGTAAAGAATACGAATTATAGATTAATAGAATTGAAATACAAATTCGAACCTAAACATAGATTTTTAAATAGTAAATATTTCATTAATAAATTAATAAAAATTTACTTTGAATTCATTTTCGCTTCAAAATAATTCCATTTGTGCTTATAATCTGTTGAAAATCACAATAAATACATACTACAATAATTTTTTTCTTTTTTGTTAGAAAAATATTCCTGTCAAAAAATTTGTTTTTTCACTATGTAAGATAAGTATTCCATCTGAAACCCTTTGTTTTTAATAAAGACTTAATTTTAGTATCCAATAAATACTTTAAAATCCACAACAATATTCTTTTCAGTTCAAATTTTTGTCTCCAGGTGAAGTACCGTAATTTAACTATTCCTAATTGATAAAGTATCGAAGATCATAATTTAGTATTCTAAATCTTCAGAATATATTGAAATGATTAAATCTTGCAACATTACATAAAAAAACGTTAGCGCTATAAGTATTTCACGGAGCAAGAGATATTAAATATTTAAAAGTTTAATTTATATTACAAATAATACAAAAATAATAATTTGTTTATTTTTAACTTACGTTTAAATTTTAGTGTTGAATATAGCTGGGCTCATTTCTTATCGTTCCATTATACTATACCGAATTATTATATTGTATACTTTTTATTCTATAATTTTAATATTGTTTAGAATGTAAAATGACGCCAGACTTTAACAGCATACGTGACACGCCAGACGAAGTGCAACACCCATAAATTAATTGAATTTCTAATAATGACGCACTTAAGGGCATGTGATACTTAGAAAATTGTCGATTTTATCAGTTTTAGGTTCCGACGGCCTTTTTTCTTTAATAATCAATATTTTGTCTTAAAAATTTGGGACATGATAGCGACCATGCTAACGGACGTCCCCGCACACCTTATTTGTGTTTTTTTTCTTCAAAAAATTTTTTGATATTGCTAACAACGTGTGTACATTTGGAGGTTATGTATGTTACAATTCTCCTGTGCGTTACTTCCAAACTACACAATATTTTTGGCCGAAAACTTTGGACTTGCAAATAAACATAGCAACTAATCTCCCGGAACTAACCCTTTTTGCAGGCAATCAAAAAAGTTTATTTCATAAATAATTTCCAGATTATCGGAAAGGCAGAGATGAAAAACAATGTAACCTCCAAAATAATACATATGCATAAAATTTTTATTTAGCACAATACATTTTTTTGTTATTATCCCTTAAAAAAGAGTCCAGGGACGTCCGTTATGATATTTTATAGCATCTCCGAATTCAGTTTTTAAAAATTTTTATTTTGGTGGAAAAAAAGCCGGGGAAACTGTAAGTATCAAATGCCCTTAAAAAATGGGTCTATGTCACACGATGTATTCAGTGATAATGCGAACCTCACGCTATAAAATAAACACATCAAAATCACATTTGAATCATAATTTACGGGATATTTGATTAAAATTCCACCACTGTAGTCATCTTAGTTACTAGTACAGAATCACCATAAAATCAAACGCAACAGTGAAGGTCTCTCTCAAAGAGTTGGGTCCACCGTAACTGCCATCGAAGATGTATGATGCACTAGGTATTCAACACTGACTTGTACAGACCATTGCACAGTACACACACGCGCCTACTTCAGATGTGAATTTCTGTACTATCGCTATCGACGACGATAACTTTGGAGAAACTTTGCTCTTTGGTTTACTCATGCAGAAAATCTCCTCCTTTCTAATAAGTAAACTAATGCGTAACTTTATGCTTGCGCCAAAGTGAAGCCTCGTTAGTGACGAAAAAAAAAGCTAGAGAAAATTTCGATAGAATTAATAATAATCATGCTTCTATGCTGAACAAAGAAAGTAAATACGTTTTAAGAACGCTGTAGTTATTACAGTGCTACATAGTAAAAAGAAGGACCTAACATTTGAAAGTGTATAAAGCACATGGAAATGACTAGCAAATATCAATTGCACAGTGAAAAATGTTTTCCAAATAGCGCAAAACGCTATTCTCACATAGTAAATATAATTTTTTGAAAACGAAGTAGAATGTTCTATGTAGAATTGTACTTCATAACAAGAAATATATTATTTCTTAACATGTAAGAACGTACTTTTCTCGGTCAGTACACTGAGAAAACTGTTTGGCTGAAACAACAAAAATTGTGTTGGCTCAACAAAATAATTTTGTTGCTCTTCGTGCAACAAGACTATTTTGCTGAGCCAACAAAATTTGTTTGTTGAGACCTTTTGTTGGCCAAACAAAATTGTTTTGTTAGCATAACCAAATTTTTTTGTTGAGGCAACAAAATTCTTTTGTCACCCCAATACAATATTTTGTTGATTTAACAAAATTTATTTGTTAACCTAAAAAAATACTTTTGCAAGATCAACCCAATTATTTTTTTGTCGCAAATAAATTATTTTTCTGTATACACAAAATAGTTTTGTCGGCTCTATTAAATATGTTTTGGTCAAAAACAAACTTTTTGTACTCTAAAAACCTGAATCATTCGATGTTAAATTGGAGATCCTTTTTTCCTTTAAGACGATGTAATCCCGTAACTTTCTTTTAAATTTTATTTGTATTCAAAGCACTTCCTTTGCCAATAGTTTTTCAACGAAAGTACTCTCAGGCGTGAGAGCCACAAACGTATCTTTATCAATGCCATGCTCTACGAAAAGAAATAAAAATTGTTTACACTCTACGATAAATGGACAATTAAATTATTTTATTTACGATGTATCAAGTATCAAAATTTTAAAATGTGCATTTACATTAACATTTTAGATTATGATTTGGATGCTTACTTTCGAAGGTGTCGATGAGACAGTGCAGGCCCCACTCCTTCAGAATTAGACGGGTCGTGTTATCCATAATTTTTATTCACTCAGATGAGTTTAAAAGGCACGTTTGACGTTACCGGAATACGCCACTCCACCGATATTATCCGCCCGCTATCGTGGAAATTAATTTGTGCACGTGGTCCCACTGAACGAGTGCGCATGCGTGATTGCATCTTTCATTGGCCTGACTAAATAGTTTTATTGACTCAACAAAAATTTGTTTGGGACAACAAAATAAGGCTTAACAAAATAATTTTGTGTTAAGAACCAAATAGCAAGTAATTCCTGTAAACGCAGGTAACAAGTATTATCTAACATTGTATATTTTTCCTTTTATAGGCTTCTTACTGTGTCTATTCCATATGGTACTTTTCTCCTTTCGCATGGTGAAATGTTCTCGCAGTAGCAAGTACCAGACCTTTTCACACAGTATATTTCAACGACTTCAATTTTCTCGCATGTTACTCTTTACGAGTGTGTCATGTTCATACCACTAAAATCTGAGTTGATTGTATCCTGGTTATTTAGTAAAAATATTTTCTAATGCTCTACCACGCCATTTATCCAAAGGGATGCTTCAGTTGGCATCTAGCTTTACTGAAGTGTTTGTCCTGTTGCTTGTATCATTTCTTGAAAAACTGCTTTTTCAAAAGAAAATATGTGACAAAGAAATTGGATCTGCTTATAGTCAGTGACTCAGTGTGATTGATTCTCAGATGAGAGTAACAGAGTACCTGACTGTACTTAATGTCCTATTTTTAAATAGTTTTACTCCAAAGCATCGTGCGTTTTCGTTACGAAAATAAGCATAGAGAAGAAAAAGTCTCTTCCCATGTAGAAATAAGTCGAGTTCATATTTGCTACACTTTCCTGATTAGGCACCATCTTAAAATCAATCGTCGACTTATATATTTAAGGCGTTGTTGTGCCTTTCTGATGTTCACGGACCATAGAAGATATTCCCTCTTTCTCTCCTCTGAAACCACGAATCATTTTCATCATGCTTACCTACTGAAGTAAATGGGTACGTTATAGTAATGAAGTCTACCAAGTTTTGGTAATTAAAAAGAAATCGATGACGCTCACTTTTACGAACACATTCAAGCCTTCGAAATAGTGCATGAAGATAAAAGTACATGGATGTGTTTCGTCTGGAGTAAATTCTCTTAAAGGACAGTGACGGATATTTAATTAATTCACTTTTAATCAGAGCGATGTATAAGTTTATAGTTGATTGGTTGGTGTGATATAATGATATTTTATGATTTAGGCGATTAGATTTGAATGTTTTTAGGTGTTATGTCATTTTACTAATATAAAATACAAATATAAATGTAAACAAAGTGTATTGAATTCCGTAAAGTATATTAATATTTCATAGTGAAATAATAATAAATTTTACTTTTAAAAATAGTACGAATTACCATGTATCTCATTGAAATAAGCTACTTCTAACTATTAAAGCACTAGAAGTAGATTTGTGAAGTAACTGAAAGTACGTATAAATTAGGGTTTATTTTGCCATTCGACATGGTCAAAAGTAGCATGTAGTTTAGCTCATTCCACTGTTTCACATAGTTGAAAGTGCCATGAATCTCGGTATATGAAAGTCTTCAATTTACTAGTAAGTTCTGCAAAAAGAACCATTTAGCACATGAGACGTTACTAGGACCCAACGTCTCTTTCACTGTCCCGTCGATTCAAAAGTATCATGTGGCCCGGTAAGCATAGGTACCTAGCAGCATCGAATGTACCTTTTGCCCATTCAAAAGTACCATGTAAGAAGGGTATAGTTCATTAGAAAGGTGGTACAATTTACTGATATACCTGCTATTTATCACATGGATGGAATAGAACTTTTACCTTTTTGGGAGATAGCGAAAAATATTTCCGACACACAGTAAACTTAACTGAAAAGGCCTATACGCTATAAATCCGCCATGTTTTCAAGGAAGTTCTCCTCGAAATCCAGGCAAAATTAACGGTTGATTTTTCTTTGTGATTTAACATCTAAAGATGGTATATTCGTATTAACAGATAAGAAGCAGGTAGCAATAAAGATTATATATAAATTTTTAAGCTATAATTACACCGAGAAAACAAACAAAGGTTAAAATTTTTACAGGTAAATATTTAAACGGTTAAAAATGCAACGTATTGCAACGAAAGTTTGACCGTGGCGGGAATAGTTCTGACTTCATCTACTGCGCCACGTCGAAGTGGGCAAATTGGAGTAGAACATATAGAACCGGTAACAGAAAGCATAAATAATAAAGGAGTATTCTTATTTATATATCTTGTCTTAATTACATTAGACATTTGGCAACGAATTAAAACTTGTTAAATGGCACTCACATTAACTTCCAAATTAAAAAGATATGTATGTGTTCTCTGGGTTGAAGGTAGATATTCAAGAAAAACCACTCGCTTAAAGAATTTTAGTATAGGCACACATTATCATAAATGCAATATCCCTTTTTGTTCTAAATACATATGTTCTTCTTGTATTGCAAAAAAAAAGATTATTTAAAAAATTTGTAATGATACACAAAAACGCTGGTGTTAAATTTGTTGAAGCTTAAATTCCATTGGTCTCACAATATGAATTTTTTGGCTTATATTTATTCCTATAAACGTAGTTGCACATATGCACATCTACGGAAACTTATAATTTTGAGACTGAATTTTAGCTCATTTTAACAGTGCGTACTAATCTCATAGAATAAAATTATTACTTCGTCATGCAACTTGCAAATCTTAGGTTAGACATGACCATCGGCATTTAAACTAAAGCCGGGATGTATAGAAAAATTCATGACCGTCTACATGTACAATTAAGAGGGGTTCCACTTTGCTGGGACGAAATCCGGCTATTTTTTTGGGAATATTTTTTAAGGAAAGTATAAAAGATAGGAGGCTGAAATTTTCCACAATTGTTTGTCCATGTTTATTGTAGTACTGGAAAATTTGTTGGGTCGTTACATAAAAAAAGGGGGAGGAGGGCACCGATCAATGGCGTGTGGTCGGCGGCAACTTTTCCCGCTGGTAGAAGATCGGTCGGCCGTAGAACAAATCTGAAAAAAAAAATTAAAATATTTTCTTAAGCGCACAAAGTATACTAGAATGAAGAAAAAAAATGAGGAAGTTATAAGATTTTGAAACAAAAAATGATTTTTTCACGTTTTTTTTGCTACTAATTATTTTTTTAAACAAACAATTTTCAATATTCTTTTGTGATTGTAGTTTACTTGCGCGAACACCTTCTGAGAACATGTCAAAAAAGTTTCATAGCGATTGCTCAATTTTTGCGCCTTGTGGGACTTCCACCAACACGGAAAACGTGGTTTTGAGAAAAACGCGTTCAAAGTTTTTCAGAAAAAACGCAAAAAATTACGTTGAACGTTTGCGCTATAATTACACATATTCATCATTTCGTATGTTTTTGGTGTCGCTGATTTCAAATCTGCCACCAAATTTGCAAAATTCATTTGTTTAAACAATTTTTATAAACAATTTTTTAAAACAAGTCACCATTTTTGAATGATGCATATGCTTTCCATGGCTTTCGATATCACTTATTTCAAATCTGGTACTATTTTTGCAATAAAAAATTATTTAAACAATTTATTTTATAAAAAGTATTGCAAAATCACTTTTCCAAGATGCATATGATTTTCATAGTTAAAGCGGTCAGAAATCACGAATTTTACATCAGATTTACAACAATTATTTGTTTAAACAAAGTTCAGAAAATGGGAACAATTTTTATAAAGAATCTTGTTAAACAAATTACAATTTTTAATGATGCATATGCTTTCCATTCCTTTCGATATCACTGATTTTAATTCTGGTACTATTTTTGCAATAAAAATTTATTTAAACAATGTATTTAATAAAAACTATTGCAAAATTACTTATTTCCAATATTCATTTGATTTTCATAGTTCAATCACTCAGAAATCACAAATTTGACATCAGATTTACAACAATCATTTGTTTAAATAAAGTTCAGAAAATGAGCGTACTTACGCCTAGTCAGATATGCTAGGTCCATACAAGCCACAGCTTCCTCATTCATGTGTAAAACAAGCCTAAAATCGGAACCGTTTTCGCCGCCGCAGAGCACCCGGCCGCTGGAGCTCAGCGCGTTTGACACCGCTCCATTCAACGACCCATAACTTTAGAAATTTTTGATATTTTGATTAAAAATGTTCCAGGTATATTTTTTAAACATATACAGTCTGTCAAGTTAAAGCGTGGGTGGCTTTACTCGCAGTCGGTAAGGTGTATCGACATGATTTTGGTGTCAAAATATTAAGAAGAGCTCC
>NC_046657.1:119499937-119502184 GCF_010883055.1 Belonocnema kinseyi | reverse complement strand
TGAAAGAGGGAGCTCTTCTTAATATTTTGACACCAAAATCATGTCGATACACCTTACCGACTGCGAGTAGAGCCACCCACGCTTTAACTTGACAGACTGTATCTATCCGAAAATGCAAAAAGAAAAAACTATTTTTTTACCCAACAAAGTAGGAGCCCCCCTTAAGTGTTTTCACTTCAACCAGCAGCTGACTGTACTTCGTTGTATGCAGAAAATCTAGAGGAAATTTCTTTGAACGTCCAGGCATCAATTTCGTTGTAGACAGTCATGACTTAGTTTTTATATTCTGGCTTTGGTGGTTTGAATGTCATGTCGGTTTTGACTAACTTAAGATTTGAAAATTATACTACGCCAAGTACAACTTTTATTTCAAAGCACTAATACTTACTAGTAAATGGGAGGAAAATAAAATTTAGGTCATTACTATTCTAACTTACCTGCTAATCAACACTTATTTAGCCCTAATAACGCCCAACCAAATCATTTTGACAGGTTACTGACAGTTTAAAGACAACACTTTAAATTGCTCTAAGTTAGAATAAACAGTCTCAAAATTATGCATTTCCCCTAGATTCTCTAAATGAAATTGTGTGGCTCAATTTAATTGCAACTCCAAAGAACATTGATTTTTGTGTAATTTCGAGTTTTGGCGTTTTTCTGTGAGAAAATATATTTGCGGATTTTTCTGTTAATTATGAAAGCGCTTACTATGTGCAGGCAAAAGAAAGAAAAATATTATAGTAGAGTAATATGAATATTATACTAATGTCGTCATAAACGTGGATCTTTTTAAAAGCTTGTACAATTTTATGCTTGAGTAATTTGTACTTTACAACTTCAATTTTTCAATATATTATAATAATAATTAGAATTTTATTTCCTTCTTGATATCACAAAACTTACTAGGTCTTTATGCATTAGTAAATATTTTCATTGCATTTTTTATGGAGGTATAGAAATAAATTCATATAACAATAAGAAAATAAATTAACTCTATTACAACTTTATGAGAAGACGTCCGAAGTTGGATAAACGAATTTGGAGATTTTTGTGAATTTTCATATTTACGGCTTTCTATATTCGTTTGTGAAATCTAGGAAATAGCGATTTTTCTTAAAAACTATAATATCATTTATTTAGTCGCATTAATTTCAGTAACGCAGTCTTGAAGCTTATTTATTAATTATATCACAAATATGATATATAAAATATAAATCTCTTACTCGTTATGATTTTAAAACTAACAAGTAGATGGCAGTACTCTTTCAAAAGAAAACTTGATATCTTGGAGCAAAGAAGGGAATTTCTGAGTTATTTTCAATAGTTTAAATTAATAAAAAGTTGCTAAATGTGGAAAAACTCCCCTAATTTTCATTACAATACATTCTTCTACCAACTGTGTGCTGACTGATCACATGCCGGCTTCACGCTTGTCTGCCCCCCCCCCCCCTGAGCGTCCATTTACGGCTTATACGTTCAGATAGTCAGTGCTATGTCAGAAGTTCTTTACATTCCGCCTCTTTAGGCGCTACTGCGCCATAAGCCCATAAGGTCACACTAGGTACAGTCTTAAGGCTAAAATGTGAACGAGTTTAGTGATTTCTATCTACCCTAGGTCTCGTCTGTGTTTATGCTTGTGTGGTAGAAGGGGAAGATCAGGAATATAGGAAAATGGCGGACATGTAAATAACGAGTGAGTGATTATATTAATCACGTCTCGAAATTATTTACATTTTCTGTTTGAAACAAATGCACATTACTTTTACTTTTATATTGAAAAAGAGACCGATCTGTTCGGAGTGATACTCAAGTGCTGGGCCTAATGTCTCTGTTTAAATATTTTTTTCATTTAGAATTATGGGAAGAATAATTTGCACAAGCAAACCATTTCATGGAATATCAAGAAATCTCAATGAATTTTTTATCATGCGCTATTCCATATTTTTTTTATATTGCATAAAATTATTTGTTTACGTAAATTATTATTCCTACAAATCTAAATAAAAAAATATGTTATAATTTGCAAGGTATGGTTGGACTAGCGGGGCAAGGGGTTGCCGGATTATAGTTGTAGTTTGTTCAATCTCTGATAGATGGCGCCACTCCGTTACTTTACTAAGTTCATATTCTTTAACATGGGACTGTAATTAACGCAAATAAAACAAAAAATATGGTGTTCGAAGGAAAGAGTGAGAAAACGCTATGCAATATTTTATTAAATGATGAGAGAATTGAACAAGTTGATAA
>NC_046657.1:119496454-119499837 GCF_010883055.1 Belonocnema kinseyi | reverse complement strand
GTGAAAATGAAAAAGCGAGATATCTTTGTGAATTTTCGTCGAAATATTTTGTCGATCGAGAACCGATATTTTGTTTAAAGCCTGAAACCACATTAGTAAGGAATCGCGAAACGTCATTTTCTGTACAATGTTGAATTAATATTGCGGGAGAAGTCGGAGAAACAAGTTTTTTCCTTTCAAATTCTAATTTGTTGTTTCCTAGATGTTAAAATAAGAATATTTACACTCCGCATTTTTGTCATAACATCAGAAGTGATTTTGTAGACTACCGTAATCAATATTTAAAATTATGCTTTAGTGGTTTACAATATTACGAGAACCCTCCTTTACCCAATAAATGCTTAAATAATATTAAATATATATATATACATATATATATAATATTTATTATATTACCACAATGCGGCGCTGATGCTCTGCAGGCCATTTTAACACCCATATTTTTTTGTTGATTGTGCTCATTATCCGATTGTGCTCAATTAACAGGGTACTTTTTTTGAAGATTTAAAAATTCTATGTAAGACTTTTTATCGTGCTCGGAAGTTCGAACAGTTTATCGTAACCACTTTTTCCAATAAAAATAAAATTATCAGAGTGATATCATTTTCAAAATCTAAAAGAAAAAAAGAAAATGAACATTCAAAGCCAAGTAACGCACGAGGTGAAAAAAGGGACGAGAACAAAAACGTTGATTTCTAAAAGTCCTCACAAGAAATAATTAAAAAATAAATCATTTCATTTTTCGGTCAATCTATGAAAGATACGAAAAAAAGTGCAAGAATTGTGAACCCAAAAAGACCAATTAATTCTTTATGAATCACTTTTTGATATGATGCGTAGTTTTTGTTATATTTGTAAAAAAACAACATTGAAAATAAAGCAATAACATTTTTGGACAAATGGCATAAGACGCGACAAAAATTAATAGAATAAACAAATTAAATTTTCGGACCAGAAGGCACAAGGCACAATAAAATGTTTGATTAAAAAATGGTTTTTAAATTAAATCTAAAAATTTGCATTTATCCTTCTTTTCTCACGTGATAAGTGATAAGTATGTGTTCGTGAAAGACTAAAGAACTTTAATAAAAGAGAATTCACAATCACTAAACTTCATTCTTCGCTGGGTTGACCATTTAATTTTAAGGGTACTATGTAATAATGTGAAGGATTCAAAATGATTAAGGTGCACGCCCTAGGATTGCTCAAACTGACTAGATGCGCGAACATCTCGAATTATATTCAAAACTGAAGAATTTATACAGTATTTTATGATAAGCAACCGTTCAGAATTTTCAAAAGAATTTTAAAAATTGAGTTTTGCACCATCTAAAAATCAATCGATTTGCTTTTTCTTGAGAAAAATTTTTTCTCATACCATGTGGAACGTTTTTTAGCCCGTTTCTCATCAAAATTCAAAAATCATGCTTTTTAAATCACCCTGATCAGCCTGATATCCAATCATTAAAATCCTAACCTATGGAATGGCGAATGGAAAACTGTATTTTAATATGCGAAAATCATTATAGCTATCATATGTTAGACGATGATCAGTTTAATCAGAAGTAAGTATGTACATTTTTCTTTCTTGGATCCTTAGGTTTGAAGACAAATATTGATCTAGTAAGTCGAAGCATTATAACTAATACTAATTTACTTACTTTGAATATAAATTTAATAGACGGCTTAGGAAAGATGAAAATTCAACTACTTGCAATTGAAATTTCAGTGTAGAGGAAAAAATGTTAGCCGGCATAGTTAATAAATTTAAAAACAAGTATATTTTTTCAGGGAATTAAAAAGGTTTAATTCAAGATTTTTAAATACTAAAAAATGTTAAACAAAACCTACAAAGATTATTTAAAACTAACGTGCTTTGAAATTCATTAACTGTACAAAAAGAATTTTGATAAGGAATCCTGAGTTATTTCGTACGTTTGTGAGGTGAGCTCCATGAGATTAATAAAGTGCATATAATATTCATAAAAATAAGCAGCTTTAAAGAAAAGACAAAAGGTATTTTGCAATTATATTACCAGAATCCATTTCGGGTCCGTTTATAACAACATTTCGATACTCGTTTTTGTAATCATAACCTAAAAAAGCATATAGCAGTTAGTACCGATAGTATGAATGAAATATTCTCATTAATATTATTCCAAAGTACCTTTCGTTTTTCTTCTTTAAAGCTGTTTCTTTTCCTAAATATTACATTTATGTCCTTTGTGAATTTCATGCATCTCGGGACTCATATAAGGAGTGGTAAGACCTTGTCACGTGGGGGTCTGGCTTCGTTAAAAGTACGATGGCGCATGGGTGTATGTGCATACGTCTCTATGAATTTGCAACTACATTTGACTAAACTTCATTTTAGTTCTGTAAATCAACGAGATTTCAACCACAAAAGTGGTTGAAAAGTGGTTTAATTTTCAACATATTTCTAACGGTGATATTTAAATTCACTATTTTGAAAGTGGACGTACTTTTATGTCCACAGACGCCTTTCACAATCAAGCAGAAGCAGCCATGAACAATATGAAAAGACTCTACGATTTCGCAGATTTCAAAACAGCAGTGGGAAACTTTGAATGAGTGAAAATTAAGTCCCTCATTTCCTCTAATTTCCGAACTTGGGTCGATCATTCGTCACATAATCGAATGCGTTTTTTCGTGTCAACACTCAGGACCTAATACATGGGAACCACGTTTATATCTGCTCTCACTCATATTATCTCGCGTTTATATTATTATTATTATTATTATTATTATTATTACACCATTAAGCCATTTCCCTTTCGGGGTAGGCGTGACTAACTCGGCAGGGGAAAGGAGTAGTGTGTGGAAGGGATAGAGATTTTTCAGATTGATCCAGAATTCTCGTGCTATTTAAGTAAATAACACGTTCGTTCCGCAACACTGCTCCGACCTAGCTTGCTGATCAATCTCTCTAGCAATCACCCCAAGCGAAGAACCTCACGAATTCGTTATGTAAGGTTCCCTACTTGGGTTCATTAATAGCCAAGGTCTTTGTTTCAGGCGTCATTCACTCTACTTACACTCTTTTTACTAACTATTTACCGCCATACTTTCCTGTCCTGGCATACTTCTCTAGCTTCTTTTATGTCCATGCATTTTTTCACTTTACCTTGATACACTTGTTTCGTTAGTCGTTCATTTGGCATTCTCTCAACATGTCGGAACCATCTTAACCGATTTCTTTCCCATGTGTCTACTAGCGTCTCTTCTGCACCACATTCTCTTAGAATTATCTCGTTACTTAATTTGTCCATTAGGGATTTCCCGCTTATTATGCGCATGAATCTCATGCCAATTGCGTTAATTTTACTCTTATCTTTTTCTTGATAAGTCCATGTCTCGCTACC
>NC_046657.1:119461541-119496354 GCF_010883055.1 Belonocnema kinseyi | reverse complement strand
AAATTGGTAACGTATCATTTGTTGAACATTTAAAAGAAATCCGTGCGTGAGTGCAAGCAAATTTTGAATTTCAAGAAGAATAAATGAAACTCCACAATTCCATTGTGCATTGAAACTTTCTTTGATTTTACTCGATCGAATAAGTAGAAGATATTTTAATGCTCTGTGAAATTGAGCAATCTTATACTTTTTGTAAATTCAACAAATCATACAAGAGCGAATATTCTACTGCGTTTTAAATCTGTTTCTGAAAAGTGGACAGTCTCTTGAACAATAAAGAAAATAAAGTATCACTCACTTTCTTATTCCGACATCATTTCTTCTCTCGTTTCGTACCACAAGAGCGATATTTCATTCGTATTACGCGATGCGAGAAAATAGAAAGCACCGCTTCAGAAAACAAGAAAGTATTGTATAGCGATATTTTCGGTGACCACAATGGTCGGAAAGCTCTTTACAAAAATGTTGCAATGCTTCGCTCTGGTACGAAATGGTGTCCATCCTTCCGGCTACGTGAACTCCTTCTCTGATCTTTTCTTCTTGTTTATTTTTTACGCTAGATTCTGCTAGAAAGTAATAATAATGTAAAGCGATAAGTATACCCTGTATTTTACAGCATATCACCATGCACTTTCTAGAAATGAAAAAAGTTTTAGAACTCATCAATTCATTACAAAATATTATGATTTATGAGAAAAAATTGTAATAAAACTGACGTGATATTCATTGTCTTGAAAGTTATTGATTACTACTAAAAGTCCTGTTTTTTCTCAGACTGTCTACATTGCATTTTATACTTAAATTACTGAAATTAGTCGTAAATGATTTATACACTTGCTTTTTCTTATAAACGTTGTAAAGTTAGTTTGATGATTTTTGCCTTCTTTGTTACAGATTTGTCATCAACGACTGAACAAATTTTGACCAAAGGGACGCAAACACCAAAAAGATCAATGCCAACGGACTCACCAATGTTAAATTATATATTTGACTCTCACAACACACTCAATAAACACCAGCACTATCATGATCATCGCTGGGGTCCTCATTTCGAGGGAGAGAGTAAAAACATCACGGTTCAAGCCGGGGCGAACGTCACTCTTGATTGTAGAATATCTATGCTTCATGACAAAGTTGTAAGTAATAATTGTTGCTCTTTTAAGAACAGACGCATCGGCAAAAATAATTTTTTTTCGATCAAATACCCATTATTTCGATAATCACTGAATATAAAAAGTACCAATGAAAACTAAAATTGATTACATTATATATAATGTAAAGATGCACAACTATAGAAAGCATTTGTCCTTGGAATTGCTTTTTAAATTCTGAACTGTAAGAGAGGGTGGTCCTTATTATAACGAATATTTTTTTCCAAACTGATTGCTCCTGCTTACTTTGCTAAGTGAAAGTCGAACCCAACTTTTCAAGTTTACCATTTGCGTTATTTTTAAAATTTCATGTTTTATCCGTTAAAATGTTTTAAGAATGTTCACTACGTACAATTCACTTCAAAATGAGCGTTACAAAAAAATAATTCATCATATCTATGAAAGCAGGACGAAAATCATTTCTGTTGGATTTTTGAAGCGTGCTCTACGAAAAATTGTTTAAGCTAAAATTGTCTATTAAACAAAGGGAGTCATCGTGGCTCAGATGGTATAGTGATTGTCCTATGTTCCATCACTGCAGCCTTGGCAGCCACGCTGGCGCGGATTTGATTCCTAAAGCAGGAAGCGAGGCTGGACGTGCTTTTCTGAAACCTTCGCTTCTGTTCCTTGGTACACTACCCCACAGATACCACACAGTTCATAATTGACCCTACAGTACAGTCCCTAATGCCCCTGGAAGTTCATGCGACTATAAACATTTAACTAATAAAATCTATTAAACAAGTTATATATATATATTTTTGCTTTACCTTCAATTGTAGGTAAATGTTGCAATTATTATTAAGTTCTAAGGATCAAGGGTTAATTTTATTCTTTTGGAGATTCATTTCACTTTTATTTGATAGAGTTTTATTAAAATTAAAATTATTTGAGAAAAAGCTTGTTCATCAAAAATAAAAACAGCATGTATATCGGATTGTATGTTAGACCGATGGCGGGCAAATAGAGTCAGGTCATATTTAGAGATTATCTTTCTTGGATGATCTTTATCTAATTTGGCTCTTTATTAGGCGAATAAAAAATTTGCATCATTGTGCGAATTTATACCCGAAATTTGTAGTTATACCTTTGTAGCCAGAATGGGGACACTTTTTTATTTATGATAATATTGTTTCGACTTAATTTTGGGGCAGCTTTTTCAAACGTTGACCGAAATACTAAAATAATTACTATAAACCGACTTTATTTCCTGAAAATTGTTCCCACAAGCGCTACTAGGTTTGGGTTGACTCTTGGGCCAACTTTGGGCCGAACTGGCTCGCAGATGACTCAATTTTGGTAGCGTATATTGGGCCAATGGATGGCAAATTAAAGCTAATAGATAATTATCGATTTGGTATCTCGGACGAACTTTTACAATGTTGGCCCATGGTTGGGACGTAAGAAAATTCGGCTATGGTTGTAAATTGTCCACCATTGTTTCTAGCTATACATTAGTATTCAGAACTGGTGCCTTTTACTCATTTGGTTTTTTGAAGCCACGTGATATTTCTCGTCTTTAAATTGTAACTTAGATGGTTTGTTTTGATATTCTGCTTTTCATTTTTAGTAAATACTCCCACGTTCCTGTTCACAGATGCAGCATGTTTCTCTAAGTCACTCTTTGATTCTAACAATTATATTAGGGACTTATAAATTTACAAATATCAACCATTATTAATTGTACAAATGATCTTGAATTATAAACTTTATTCGTATATTTGAATTGAAGTGCAGATAATTTTGAATTTTTAATATATAATACACTTTCGAAAAATTGCACTATTAACCTTTTAACTTTTATTCCTAAAATTATAAATAAAAATTTAACTCAATGCTTTACTAAATGATTTTTCTTTAAAATAACACAGGCCGACAAATTTTGACAAAAGTCAAAGCCAGAAAGCAGATTAAACATTTCCGAAGGATTTTGATGCGCTGAATCCGAATCCGAAATTAAAATTGCTCCTGTATATCAGGTTTTCAAGATATCCATACCTAAGTGTGCAAAAAACGCGTTTTTCAGCTGTTTTTGAGGTTATGTAACTGTACAAGAAAAACGTCTACCACAAAAGCTAATATGGAATTTGAAAGTACTAATCTTCCCCTTTAAAACCTACTTAGATTTATTAGGATATCTTCATTTTGCACCAAAAAAATGTAATTTGCAATTTTTTATTTTAGCGTTTTAACCCATTAACGCTGACGGTACGATATTTTTTCTTCAAAATATTATCTCAGGGGTTTTCGAGGGTGCCCTTTCTATTACAGGTGTCAGTTTTTTGTTACTACCCCTAGAAGATCCAATATGGCGGCCACAATTTAGGGCTTTAAAAAATAACAAAGGATCCCACACAAAATACCAACAAAAAAGCGTACATTCGTTTGGAACCAAACTTTCCACTTTGATATAACAATAAAAAATATGGAACCCATATCTTTTAATTTCTACGGAAGCCGTTTCCTAGGTGTATAAACCACCCCTAACAAGCCACAAGCATGCTAACCCACCTGACTCTGGGAACAATAAGTTTAGTCGCATATTTCTCTTGGAAGAATGAAGTTCCATGCCACAAGTGGGTTAACCTAGCTATCTCCTAATTTACCTAAACCCAGAAATCACCCCCTACCAAATCATAACCAGGCTAACCCACCTAACCCTGGGAGCAGCGAATTTAGTCGTTTACATTTCGTGAAATAATTGAATTGCAAACTACAAGTGGGTCCACCTTGAAATGAAATTTTTCAATTTAGCGTATTAATCCATTATCGCCGAGATGATATGCAATTGTCCCTTGAAAATGACATCTGAGGGGTTTTCGGGGATTCCTTTTCGATTGCCTCAGTTTTTTGTTATAACTCCTAGAAGAGCGAATATGGAAAACAGTTAGGGCTTTAAAAAAAATTTACTATTATGATTAATTTAATATTGTAAATTCACTTAGGATTTTCCAGCTTACTAAGACAAGACTTGGGATAGTCCAGCTAAGCAAGAAAGTACTTAATATTTTCCAGCCAATTAAGGCAAGACCTTAGATTGCCCATCCGATCAAGGAAAGACTTTAGATTGCCCAGCCAATCTAGCAAAGACTTTGAATTGCTTAGCCAATAAAGGCAAGACTTTGTATCGCCCAGCCAGTGAAGGCAAGACTTTGAATCGCCCAGTCAGTCAAGGCAAGACTTTGAATCGTCCAGCCAGTCAAAGCAAGACTTACGATTGTATGTCGAATGAAGGTGAAACTAATTGTTTGTTTTCTTATAGAAATGTTCGCACTTCATGTCAAACGATCGTTGAAGAGACTTTCGTTTATGACTAATAGGGTCATTATCATATCTTTGTAAAGACCAGCAATAGTCGGCCATAATTCTTACATTGCATCGACCTTGATGATGTTACTCTTTTTGGTGAAAGTCTTGATGGAAGCGTTCGCCCATTTCTTTACTGAATGCTCCAACATTTTCTGGGAAATAATCCAAATGAGATTTAAGAAAATGTAATTTCATACTCATCAAACAACCTAATCTTTTTAAATTCTTTAACATACTAGATACAATAGTTCTAAACTTTGGATCTCGATTGTTATCTAAAAATTTCTGTACAACATCTTTGAAACTCAACAATGCATCCTTTTCAATAGATGCCATGGTTTTGATAAAGTCATCATCTTTGATATGTTCTCTTATATCAGGCCCAACAAGAATACCTTCCTTAACTTTGGCATCACTTAAATGCGGAAATGTAGATCTGATATAATTGAAACATTCTTCTTCGGTGTTTAGGGCTTTCACAAATTGCTTCATTAACCCTAATTTTATATGGAGTAGTGGCAATAATACTTTATTTCTGTCAACAAGACTTTCATAAACAACATTACACTGACCAACTGTCCACTCTAATCTGTCTGGCCATTTCTCCGTTATCCAATGTTCATCTTTTACACGACTGTCCCAAAGGCAAAGAAAACAAGGGTATTTAATGTTTCCTGATTGTAAGCCTATTATAATATTTATGATTTTGAATTCACCACAAATAACCCAGTGATGGACATTGTATTTTATTTTTATCAGGAGTAATTGGAAAGTATCATAAGATTCTTTCAGTGTAGTTGAGTGACCTACTGGAATTTTAGCTTCTCTATTTCTGTAAACAGTACTGTAGTGCCAGGTATAAATAGTTTCCTCTCTTTGATTCTCGAAGCGTAAAGCTCAGCTTTATCTTTTGGTAGATCAAGATCACGTATAAAATCGTCTAATCAGTCTTGGTCAAAAAATTTAGGACTTTCAATATCTGATTCTTCCCAAGAAGAATCTTCAGTTGCATTAGGATCGTCAGTATCCATTGATTGGTGAGTTGATCGGTTACGTTTGTTTTCAGAGTGATTTCTAATACCAATCTTGGCTGGTGTAACATTTCTTACATCAGGGTAAACGATCTTCTCCAAATACTTTTTAGAAAAACCTCCTGTTTTGCATAAGAAAAATTAACAATCAGTATCATGATCGTTGGGCTCACGCCAAACAGGTAGTTGAATAACAGTCTGAGTCTTGGTACTTTCATCTTCCCAATTTGAGAAATCGCATCTACAAGCATGACAAATTGAGTTTGGTACCCACGGTTTATCCAAATTTTTCAATGAAGTCGCATAACAGTTGAAGTATGACGTATTTATCGAATCCTTAATTGATAGACGGTATTTCTCCGTTTTATACCTTGATCAAACGTGACAAAACGTATTAACTTTCTTAGCGCAAGAAGTGCTTGAACTCATTTTTTTTCTTATAATGAACAGTAACGTGGAAATTCTAAAACTCACTATATAGAAAAATCACGATCGACACAAAATGTAACCGCTAGACAGATTTCTAATACAAAAAGAATTTTATTATTCACGCATCTAACCGTTAGCCCGACACTCAAACGTGATCGCTAACACGGAAATATTTGTAGCAAAAAAACGAATTTCATCACCTGCTCATAACACGTCATAAAAGCGTCGCTAGCTCAGTAAGCCAGCTTGGGATCGAAGATTGTCTGCGCCGTAGAACGGCGCGCACATACAGCAAATTTAAAAATTAGAATGCACACAGAGTGTGCAGTAGCATTCCGCGCAGTCCGTCTTCTTTTGTTGTGTCAATGTGCGAAGTTTGGTTCCAAACGGCTGCACGCTTTCTTGTTGGTATTTTGTGCGGGATCCTTTGTTCTTTTTTAAAGACCTAAATTGTGACCGCCATATTGGATCTTCTAGGGGTTATAACAAAAAATTGACACCGGCAATTTAAAGGGCACCCTCGAAAACCCCTGAGATAATATTTTGAAGAAAAAATATCGTAACCTCAGCAATAGAGAATGCGTTGTATAAATCTGAACACCTCAGCGTTAATGGATTAAAACGCTAAAATAAAAAATTACAAATTACAATATTTTGGTGAAAAATAAAGATATCCTAATAAATCCAAGTAGTTTTGCACTTTCAGGTTAGGATATCTTGAAAACCTGACGTACAGGAGAAATTTTGAGCTCAAATTCGAATTCAGCGCATCAAAATCCTTCGAAAACATTGGGTTTGGTCTCTGGATCTAAAATTTGTCGGCCTGTGTAATCCTTGAATAAATAAAAAACTTCATCGACTACGCGGTCATTAGGTTCTTTTAAGTTCTTAGATTCTTCCATAACCGTGAGTTTATATGGGTTTTATTTCGTTGAAACAGTAAAAATAATTTCGCTTGTTTCTTTTCCATTTTTATATGTAACACCAGTAATTATCGGTAACGTTTAAAATTCAAAAATTGCACTTAAATTTTCAAAGTTTTGCTGGTTTGAAAACAATTTAAAACTTTCTCTGGGCATGTTCATTTCGCATCAAAATAATTACAAACAGAAAGTATTGACTGAAATTCGGATGTTACCAAAATAGAAAAGAATGTTCATAAAATTTTGGAAATGAGAAAGACCTCTAGAATAAAATAAATACAAACTCAATACGAACGCCACGATATCATCAAACTGATAACTTGAGGATTACAGTAAATATCTCAATTAATAATCCCCAATGTTTTGGCGAAAGGATCTTTAGTTAATTCGGACAATATCATCTACGATTTTGTGAGGAAAGAGTGACGCCAAAGTTATCACACTTTTTGAACCTCTCTAGCGACCTGGGGAAAAAATATACAAATACGTTACAGGTATAAAATTACTTGTCATTAAAAACCAAAATGAGCATTGCTTTTCGTTATTTGAAAATTTCCACAAATTACCTCTATTTAAAGATTGTGTATACCCTAAAAAATTAAAAAATAGAAACTACCACTAATTATAAAATCATTTTTCACGTCTACCCCTTATCGATCAAGGACATACCTAATTTTGCTTTTGTAAGGCTTAGAATCTTAGCCACATTCTCTTTTCAGCTTCCTTTATCTTTATCCCTCTCCGACATCATTCCCATAATGCTCTCATCTTTCCTCGCCTCATTCACATATTCTGCACTTTCTGTTTTCTCCTTTGTCCCGAAATATCCCATCCCTTACCTTGTTTCCCAATCTTAATCTTTCTATTTTGGTCCACATTCTCTCTCCTCATCCTTTCTCTCAATAATTTAGTACTCCTTACTTTTTTATTATTTTATAGCATTTACTGTATTTTGATTCCTCATTCATCCCACATCTTTTTATTAATTGTTTTTCCCTCTCTCTTTTTTTATTCTTCAGTTTACTCCAGTCCCGGCTTCTGTCTCTAGCATTAAAGAACTCTCTCTTTTCTTCTTTCTATCTCATTCATTCTATCTCCCTCCCTCTCTTCTACCTCCATCAAACCCTTTCTCGCTAAATTCGCTCACTTTCTCTCCCACAGCTTCGTCTCAAATTTGCATGCCCTCTTTCCCGCTCTGATACTTGATTTATCCCTTTGCGCTTCTTCTCTCACTATATATCCTGGCGTCTTTCAGTTTACCCCACGTGTCCACCTGACATGCCTTTATTGTAAACTCTTAATATCTTCCCTTTCTTTAATCCCCATACCTCTGCTGCATAACGTAATACCGGCCATGCCAGCGTAACAAATAACCACATTCTCCTACTCCAAGTTTTTTTTAACCTTCTTTTTCCTATTCCCCATATTTGTTTAATTATTCCTGCTGCCTTTCTATCCTTTCTCTTATATGAGCTCTATAATATCCGTTCGTTTGCAATATATATCTTTAATATTTAAACTCTTTTATCTCTTGTAATTTTATTCGTATCTCTTTTCCCTATCCTAACTCCTGCCCAACTTTTTCCCCTCATTTTTTCTTTCCTTTTCGTTATAACTTTCCCTGTTTTGCCTCGGTCTAATATGTCAAACACCGCATTAAGTCCACGGACATTGCTATCATTGCCCCTTTCTCCCTTTTAGTCCTCTTATTTACTGGATAGTTTAGAACACTTATGTTGTCCATCACTCCTATTCCTTTTCTAAACCCTGTCTGATTCTACGGCTCTTTTATTTCCCTCAACTTCTTTCTTTAATGTATCCGAAGAAACATTTACATATACTTTATACAGTGCTGAAATCAGCGTCACACTCCAATAGTCTTTAACCTTTTCACTTTATCTTCTCACCCGATTGTCCTTCCTTCCTAACATTTCTCTCTACTCCTCCTATCGAATGCAAACAATATTTTTTCCATTCTACCATTTTAATATTTGGTTTACTCTTTTTTCTTTTTATTTCTTTTTTTAAGACTATACATATCTATTCTTCCGTCCTAGCCTTCTCCGCCTCTTCCTCAAACCTTTTATTCTCTTCCTCTTCCTTTTAATCACACAACGCAGTGTACTCTTTCTTTTTTCTCCTATATTCTTCCCTACTGCCCTTTCCTTTTCTCCAGTTTTTTAATTTCTTTCTGACCTACGTTTTCTCTCTTTACAATTCTCATCTCATCCACTTCTGTTCCTCAATTTACTAACTTCATTTTTGTTTTTCCGCTTTTGTTTGTTTACGCCTGGCTGCTCGCCTGAGTGACAACGGCAGACCCTGCGACCCCCGCGCAGTTCCTGTTATACCTACCTACGGCGCGGCGTCAATTCTCGGAATGGCTATAGAAGGGAGGGCTATTGAAGTGTTTCACTGTACATACAAGTATTCGCATAATACAGATTGGGAAATACACAAAGATAAATAATTAATTCAAATATAATGTCTACTAACATTTACTTGGATTCAGTTTTTGTTTGATTTTTCACTCAATATTTAACTGAAAGCGAATTCTGTCAGGTAAAAGAACAGTTATGAGATATCGATATCGAAATTATGACAAAATATCGATATTGTCTTTGATATATCGGTTTGTAAATATCGGTATATCGGACTCTGATATCGATATTTTTGATATTTCAATGTCGATATCCCATCACTACGTGCCTTGACCAATCCCCCTTTTCTACAATTTTTACCTGTTTTGTCTTTGTATTCATATTGCTCCCTCTGTATTTCCGTTTAGGGTAAACCCTCCCAATTCATCCAAGCTCTCAACCAACTTCTTTCCCTTCAATTTCTCCAATCCCATCATTACCTCTGCTACTATTAATCCTTTTTTTGTTCTTTGCTCTCTTTCTCATCTTTCCTGTTGCACATTCATTCCTTAGTCCCATCACCATTCCTACCATTTCTCTGCTCTTCTTATTCTACCTTTTTGCTTTTTTATATTGACATTTGTAACATCTTGGTAAATGTCCCCTTACTCTTCGCCATCCCTTTTCATGTAGCCACGTCGCCGTCATTATTACAACTTCCCATTGTGTCAAATTTCTCATAAACTCCCTCTCCTTTCTCTTGGAACCTGCTATATTCCAATAACATTTCTTTCATTCTTCCCTACTTTCGTTTTTCCTCTCTTTTTGCTTCTTATTATTTCTCACTTTCCTATTTCCCGTTCCTTCCTCTTCTAGTTTTTCGGCACCTCATTTCTTACTATCTCTTCCCCTTCCTTATCTCAATCCTACCATATTGCGTCTATCTGTATTCTCCCATACTTAACGCATGTTCTTCTTCCCTTTTTTCTTTTCTTTTTTGCTATTTTTCTTACAGTAGTACTCTTTCCTCTTTAAGCTGTAGCCCTTCTACGCTTCTCACTTCCTCTATCTTTACCTTCGCATTAATTCTTTTTAGTACTAATCCCACTCCTTCCTTTTTTTATTCCTTTATTTTATTACTTTTCTATTCGTTCTTCTATTTTTCTCCGTATTCCCACTCTCGCCCCCCCCCCCAATCCCGGTTGAAGCTTTCTATTTTCTTTATCCTACCTTGCATCTCATCTGCCTTTTTATTATTATTTGTCTGTTTCTCTAGTTTTTGTTCCAATTACTGCATCCTCTTTTCTAACTGTTCGGTCACTTCTTCTTTATGAATCCCCATCCCAAACTTCCATCATAACTTTGCGAATATTTTTCAGTCTTTTATCGGATCTTTAGTTTAATCTCCGTTTCCTTCAGTCCCCTTACTATTCCCATCATTCTCTACAAAGCTATGCTTTTCCGGTAACGATCCTAACATTCTTGGATATTTTAAACTTGAACCTATATTGTCCTTCTCTTCACTCTTTTCCTTTCCCCTCTCTTCCTTTTCATGAAAGCCTCAATCAATCTCCGGCTTTTTATTCCTAGTCTCTCCTTTTCTACAGTTTTCCTGTACTTCCCCCTTGCCTTCCTTTCTTTGATCTCCACCGTCGGCGTACTAAACACTTCCTGTTTTAAATCCGTTTTTTCCGCAATGATGTTCGCTCCGCTAGCCATAAATCCAATTCAAATGCTCCCGCCTTCTATCCTGCCCTGCCTCTATCCATCGTCGCTGTCTGGCACCTGTTTCGCCTTTCTCCATCTCTACCCAACACTGCTACTACCAACCCAATCAACCCAGCCCCCACTTATCACAAATCTCAAACCAACCTAACCTCAATTTCCACACAAATCTGTCTCAATCATCAAAAATATCTCGCTCTCCTTTTCAATCGCAAAATCCCTAAACTAATCTCTCACATCCAAACCCTTCTACACACTTCCATAATCCACTCACCTCAAATTTCACTACAAACATCAGAAAAACTTAGCATTAACAATTTCTACTACCTTACACTTTCATGCCGGAAACTTAAATCCGCCTATTTGTTTAAAATGATCTAGCTTCTATTTAATAATAGAGATCTCACTATTTGGTCTAAATAAGTTAATTAAGAAGGAAAACATGTATTAAAAATTATGATGCTGCGAAAATGACAGGTATATTTTATTAATCCCCCACTGATCGTTATTAATATGATATTTATATCGTACTGCTAACCTCAAATATTCTTCACATATTTCATGTACAAATTTATGAATAATTTCTCATCGTGAGAAATTCGCCTGTTAATTAAAATTTCTCAGTTGTGATAAAATCCTCCATATTATCAATTTTCTTTATAAAATGTTCAATTCATAATGCAGCCACACAAAGAAAGTGTGCGGATCTGGTAACAAGACACACGTATTCCTATGGATTTTGGGGCGCTGAATTCAAATTTGGTATAAAAAATCACCCATCACGTCATGGTTGAGCCATAACCTCAAAAAATGACGAAAAATCATGCACTGAGGCAAAGAAATTTCAAAATATTGCCAATGATGCAAATTTTCACTTCAAAAACGTGTTGACAACTGTGAAGGATCAACCCTTGCCTGATATCCACTTATTTAACATAACTTTACCCAACAGAACCTGACCTCACCTAACCTGAATCAACAGAAATTTATTGAACTACACGTAAAGCTCTGGAAACATATTTTCCCAGTAGCAAATGTGTGCTACATCGAATGGGTCAACTCGAGCCTAACCTAGAAATAAATCTAACCTAGCCTAACCTAACCTAACCTTACGGAACACAATTAAACTGATTGTGTTGTCCCGTTGTGTTTGCGGTACCATTTGAATCAGCTCGGGCTTAACCTGCAAAGAGGTCAAACCTATCATAACCTAAACAAACCTGACCTAACCTAGCCTAACTTAACTTCACGTAACACAATTAAACTCATTGTGTTGTCCCGTTGTGATTTCAGTAGCATTTCATTCAGCTTCAGCTTAACCTACATAGAGGTTTAACCTATCCTAACCTAACAAAACCTGACCTAACCTAACCTAGCCGAATGAAATTCAACCACACGTGTAGCTATGTAAGCGTACTGTTCTCAGTCTTAAATGCGTGTTATATTTAATAGGTTAACTCGATCTTAACCTACAAATGAATCTAACTTAACAGAACCTAACGAAATTTTGATTAACGCAACACAACTTAACTTAAATGTTCCCGTTGTAACACAATAAAATTCATTTCATTGCACTACAGGTGGTTAAAACTTTAGACGCACATTAATCATTTGAAGAAACTTAGAACTGCAAGTAGAATTGACCCCATTTCAATTAACCTGACGATGTTTGTATCAATTAAAATGTAGAACTGTCACTTAAGCATGCAAATGAATAACAGTTCGATTCAAAAATTTTTTGTCGCTCCTTTTCTTAAACTTAAGTGATATATTACTATCTTTCGTGTTTACATTTTATCTTGCTTTTCATCATGATTAAATTGATTATAGACCTACTTCAGTCTATTTTCTGCCTGCTATAAAGTGTCCTTTTTTCTTCGAAGGAACGATGCAAAGGGTTACGCTTACGTTTAAGGCCTACATTCGTTTCCCTTTTCAACATCCAGCAAAATTCACCCATCATGACCTCGTCCCATCTACCCTGATATCGTTGTTCCATCACTTTTATGTCTTGATGAAAACGTTCCTCTTGTTCTTCGCTGAAATCACCAAGATTTTCTGGAAACTTATCCAGATGGGAATCTAGAAAGTGAAGTTTTAAATTCATCAAGCAGCCTAAGTTTTTGCAGTTTCTTATCATTTTCGCGACAATATTCTCGTAGTCTCGTTTGGCTCACGAAATTAGTATCTCTTGTCAATATTCGAATCAGTGGTCCATCAAAGACTCCTTCTTTCAATTTAACGCCTGAAACATTAGGGAATTTAAGGGATATATACTTATAGCATTGTCCATCTTTGTCTAACGCCTTGACAAATTGCTTCATGAGACCAAGCTTTATGTGGAGGGGTGGTAGTAAAATTTTTTCTGGATCAACGAGGCTTTGGTTGATGATATTATGAGAACTAGGTTTGAATGAACCTCTTAAAGGACAATGTTTTTTGCTGTAATGATTGGCTCGATCTCTGCTATTCCACAGGCACATAAAGCATGGCTCTCTCGTGAAACCCGATTGTTGGCCTGATATCATTGTTATGATTTTGAGATCACCACATATTTGCCATTTGTGATTCGTGTAAATAACTTTTTCAAGAAGAATTTTAACATTGTTATATTCTTCTTTGATGACCGTTGAGTGAGCTATAGGTTTAGGAGCGTAGGTATTCGTGTTATGCAGCAAAGCAGCCTTAATGCTGCGTTTTGATGAATCAATAAAAAGTCGTCATTCTTCGTCTCTGTACACATTTTTCTTCAAGTGGTTCATTAGTCCGTTAACGTCTGTGCAGTACACTAAAGACGTCTCTTCGTCTTTAACGAAAAACTTCCTGAATTCTTTGTCCTTGTCGCGATAGAATGAAACTTTTGTCTTCGGCTCTAGAAGATTTCTTCTTTTTAGAAATGAAGCGGCAAATTCAGCGCCGTCTTTCGGTAATGCAAGATCTTTAATAAAATCATTCAGTTCTAGTTGCGACGCTAATATCGGAACCTTCAATTTCATTTTATGCACGCCATATTCGTCATCTTTTTCGTCATTTTCATCGGAATCATCAGAACTATTTTCTGTTTGATCACTGGTTTCACTGCCGTCTCCATGACGTTGACTTTCAATTTCCATTCTATCATCTTCTGAAGCGCTTAAATCAGTCTGGCGTGCATTTTTACTGATTTCAATTGCTCTTGTGACTGTGCACACATTAATGTACGAAATGTTATTTTTATTTTTGGCGTTGATACCTTTGATGGAATTCATGCAAAAGTAGCAGTCCTTCGCAAGAACGTGAGGATCCCATTTTGTGACTTCATATTTAGTGCAAATGTAACAGAATGAATCTGTGTTATTCTTGCAGACATGCGATTGAGAAATGCTCGCGGTTTTTTTCCTTGTAGCATGAGACTCTACACCAACCAAGTGATCCATTGATGAAGAGCTACGGTTGCATGATGACGACGTCGGCAGGGTTTTTCCCTGCATCCTAATACACTTTTTATCTGTGTCTGCAATGACGGCATGAATGCCGTTTACCCAGGGACTCAGCCAATGTGGATCCGATGCCCACCGTCACCACGTGGAGGTGCCCTGCTTACAGACACAGGCGAATAATGCTAGCAACAAGCGGTTACGAAACTCCAGACATTTACTGCTATTAATGTCAAAATATGAAAGTACGCAAGAACAGGGTTGCCAGCGTAATCGGTTAGGTTAGGTCAGGTTTTGTTAGATTAGGATAGGTTAAACCTCTATGTAGGCTAAGCCGAAGCTGAATGAAACGGTACCGCAAACACAATGGGACAACACAATCAGTTTAATTGTGTTTCGTGAGGTTAGGTTAGGTTAGGTTAGGCTAGGTTAGATTTATTTCTAGGTTAGGCTCGAGTTGACCCATTCGATGTAGCACACATTTTCTACAGGGAAAATATGCTTTCAGAGCTTTACGTGTAGTTCAATAAATTTATGTTAATTCAGGTTAGGTGAGGTCAGGTCCTGTTGGGTAAAGTTATGTTGAATAAGTTGATATCTGGCAAGGGTTAATCCTTCACAGTTGTCGACATGTTTTTGAAGTGAAAATTTGTATCACTGGAATTATTTTGAAATTTATTTGCCTTAGTGCATGATTTTTCGTCATTTTTTGAGGTTATGGCTCAACCATGACATGATGGGTGATTTTTGATACCGAATTTGAATTCAGCGCCCCAAAATCCATAGGAATACGTGTGTCTTGTTACCAGATCCGCACACTTTTTTTTGTGTGGCTGTGTAATTCATTTGTGATTGCCAGTCTATGTGTCAAAAGTTACCTTCAATTTGGAAAGTACCCATATATTCTCAAAGTATCAAGATAAACATATTCTTCGTAGTTTTTATAAAGAATAATTTTAAAAGTAAAAAAACTTTTATATTTATCTTCTGAAAAAATAAGTAAAAAAAGAGGAAAATTAAATCATTTGTAAATGGTTAGAATTTCACGATTCCCACAGTAGTTGGATGAGAGATAAATATCTTTGGTTAGCTAAGTAATTCAGACTTCCTAAACTCTCATATAGGAATGTATTAAATAGATATAAATATTTGTATAAAATTAAGCTATTCTCTATATTTAAAATTTAAGGAATTTTTAATCATCTCCTCTGATGAATGCTTAGTAATAAAAGTAAACATTTTGATAAATAAACTTTTAGAATCTACATAATCTATAAAAACATGTTATAATACCATTTTTTCTTAGATTTTCATATAATTTTCATATATGATGCGAGAGTTTTCACATAGTACTGTACTTTTATGACACAAATCCTCTGAAATAGTTGCATGTATAAATTTATTTACTAACTGAAGCTGCTTCAAAGGTAACTCATGAAGAACTTCATCGATGCAAAGGCTGACATCTTTCAGCATAATAAATTTATAATTTCTCATTAAAACTGAGTAGTTCTTTAATCTTTATTACTCTCCTGATACTAAATTATCCCTGTAGCAGAAATTAAGGTACAGATTAAAATATCAAGATTGAATAATTTTGTCACTCACTGCATCATTAAAAAATGAATTCATGTGCATAAAATATTTTTTTAATGTTTGCCAATCTTCAAAGCTCGAGGAGATGCTGCATCGAGGATCGCCGGATACAAATTTTAATGCTGCATTTACATTTCCGACATTTTAAAATTCAATTCATATCAAAATTTACTTGTTAACTAATGTCTTCAATTTATTGGTAGTTAAAATAATTATTTGATTCTAGAGCACAACAGAAATTAAAAAATTGATATAAAATTCACGGCCAAAGATAGTTTATTTTGACTTTTTCCGTAAAATTATAATTTCCTTCAAGGTGCTTCAAGCTCAATTTATTTGATCAAAGAACATCTTTTTGACTTGACAAAACTTTTTCTCTCCATCTTTGAACAGTTCGGTAAAACACTAATAATTCATATTTTATTTTCACACTTATTCTTTCACCTTATTTCGTAAGAACCTGTTTTATATTTTTATTATGGTATATTTTATTCAACTTCAATTCATTCAATTTCTTCGTTGAAAGAAAATCTGTCGCTCATCTAATTTTGTTGTTTTTTGAAATTCATTTTTAATTATTATACAATTAAGTAATTTTTCCTTTCCATGGTAAGCGTCACTCACTCGAGCAGGAAGTAAGTAATATGGGGGAGAGATATATAAGTTAACCATAATCTAGAATTCCCATGTTATTGATGAAAATAACATGTTTGTTTCGCAACACTGCTCTTGCCCAGGTGCTCACCAGGCTCTTTAGTGATCACCTTAAATTAAGAACCTTACAAAATTATCATGAAAGGCTTCCTACTCATGCCTATTAGTATTCAAGGTCATTTTCTTTGGGCGTCCTTCAATCCACTGGCACTTTATTTTTATAATATTTGTCGCCATATTTTCTGCCCTGGCATACCTCTCTAGCTTCCTTATTGTCGATGATTTTTTTTATGCTAGCTTTCGTGTTTCTATGGCTTCTGTTTTCTCTTCGGTTTCATGTGAAATTTACACATCCCAACTATTCTTGCCGCGGTCAGCCTCTGAGCACACTTCCATTCCATTTACGTTCATACACTTGTTTCGTTAGTCGTTCATTTGGCATTCTCTAAACGTGCCTGTACCATCTTGACCGATTTCTTTTCTATGTGTCAACTAGTGCTTCTTCTGCAGCGAAATAAATTCCTGCGCATTTTATGCGGCAAATACCACGCGCAGGAATTTCTTGTTAATCCCGTCAAAGTTACTTTCATATTCTTCCTGATAGGCCCACATCTCTCTACCGCAATACATAATTCTCTAGAATTATGTATTGCCCTTTTAGCTTTATTTGATGCATTTTTACTTATATCTAATTGTCCATCTATCTCTCCCATCAAACCTCATCATTTGCGAAAGCTAACCCACGTGCCCTCACTGTCTCCAGATCCCCATTTTTCTCGTTGAAGAGGGTCATTCTTAGACACTTGACCATTACTGTAATAAATAGCCATAATGACATGCGCATCCTTTTCTATCACCTTGCATAATATTAAACCAGTCACTGAATTTCTCATTTTATCCTTACACTCACTTTGATACCAGCATAAATGATTTTTGTTGCTTGATGGAGCCATCCACTGACTCCATATTTCATCAGGACTCTTCAAAGTTTACTTCTATACACCTTGACAACGACTCTTTCTAGGCACAAAAATTGTTGTCCTTACCCTTAAACATTTTTCTGTAATCTGTCTTAAGCTACCTATTTAATTTGTACATGATCTTTCTGGCATAAATCCTTTTTTAGACTTCCCATATCTTTTATTCCGTTATTTTCATAACACTGCGATTAATTATTTTCAAATATATTTTATTTACGATACTCAATGAGATTATCCCTTTGTAATTATTGCAGTTAATTTTATCTTCCTTTTCTTTGGTATGGTTGGAACGGTAATCACTTTGGTCAGTTATATGGGGCTTCTCCCATTTCGATACATAGGTTTATGAATTCGCACAACCTGTGAGTTATGTACTCGCCACCATATTTAAACATTTTAGCGTTAAGTCTGTCTTCGCCAGCAGCCTCACCATTTTTTAAGGTCTTAATTATATCCCTAACCTCAGTGACACAGACTTTCTGAACCGGGTTTTCTAACTCATCTAGTTCTTTATCGCAGTTGCGGTATTTGATTGCTTCATCTCCCAATAAGACCTGAAAATAGTCTCTGAAAGCCTCTAGCATCCCGTCTGTATCATATAGAATTTCCATCTTTTTTTTAAATCGTTTCGCACTTCTT
This sequence comes from Belonocnema kinseyi, assembly GCF_010883055.1. Taxonomy (NCBI): domain Eukaryota; kingdom Metazoa; phylum Arthropoda; class Insecta; order Hymenoptera; family Cynipidae; genus Belonocnema; species Belonocnema kinseyi. The sequence continues at coordinate 119,478,141 of NC_046657.1, read as the reverse complement.
GTATTTTGATTTTATATTTACTTTTCTTGACTAGTCATTTAACTTCGTTCCTTTTGTATATGTAATCCCTTTCAAATCTATTTCTCTCCTCATCACTAAGAACTGTAGTTTGCAACGTTCTGTTGTTCGCTTCTTATCTCCCTTTCTGAGTTGCCTGAATTTCATCATTCCACCATGCATCGCCAGACGTTCTTTCTACAACCGCAGTACCGCACACTTCAGTCGCACTCCTAATATGTAAATCCTCCAATAGAGCCAATGCGCTGTCTATATTTTTATTGTATACTAGCACTATTCAAATAGACTATTTTCTTCATACCAGTCGTATATGTAAATTATTTCATGCCTAAACCAAGTAATTGTAAAAAAGAAGCCCTTGTCCAAGCACAAGCCAAGTAATCTTTCTCCGTTATAATTTATTTTTAGATCCCAAAAATGACCTGGAACTATGTCTGTAGCCTGACCTTTGATTCCCACCCGTCTATTCGTATCTCATAGCAGAATGATTCTCTTAACATGATCGCAATTACTTGTAGTATCAGTTTAAGTGTCCAAAAAGGTTCTTTTTACTTCCCTCGGATCACTGTCAACTAAAGCGTAGCACGCTATGATAAATTGTCTTTTTATTCCTACTTTCATTCTAAGCCACAGTAATCTAAGAAATACATATCCTTGATATCTGCGATGCTGCCATGTGATTCACTATCACATATTAAATATCTACTTTTCGAACTTACATAGTTTCTCGTGATTCTCTTACCTTAAGACCATTCAACCTTTTAACATTATAAACACCTACTCTCCATTCATCGCCTGAAATTGGACCTTCACCTTTTCAGTGTGCATGCCTTAATACAACCGCCACACCCCCCCCCCCTACTCTCCCTCGAGAATTAAAACAGCTCAGTTTTCAATTATATCATCAAAATTGCAACATAATCTAAAGATTAAAATCATGCATAAAAATGTTTCGTGAGAAACTGACTTTTCTGAGGAAATACTTGACGAGAGTCAGATGATACTTTTTTCGGTTTTAACAACAAATATTTTTAAAAATCCTCGAATTCAAGTGCGTAGGCATTCGTTGGATAATATTTCGTTTTTATTCACTTGAACATCTAAACTCTTTAAAAATTCTTCAAAATCAAATTCTTTCAAATTTTAGAAATACCTTTATCTATTTGAAAATCTTTTAAGCATGTAAATTTAAATAGCTGAAATTGCTTGAAACACCTTATAAGTTACTTCGTTCCTGAATTGATTCTATCAATTTCTGAATAATTGTTAGGTATACACTTAATTGCGTTTGTAGATTCTTTCCCATGTTTTCTGTGTTACGCATCCAGTGGGAGCTGGAAGGTGACTGAGAAACCAATTCTTAAACCCCCTAGCCCCTATTTAAAAACTTAAGTGGCGTTTAGTCAGAAGGAAGCAAAAAGAGACGCTGAAGAATGTTTTATTCAGAATATTTCAAAGAGATTATTCTATGTGAGCGACAAACGCTTGGAATGTTTAAGCAATTATTTTGTTGGCATCAAATCAAAAGATAAAATAGTTAAAAATAATTACACAAAATTGTTTATTTAAGATACTTTTAAAAGAATCCTACATTCCCAGCATGGTGAATTCTCATCTCATAACACCTCATAATCGATATATAATTTCTGCTTCCTTAGGTAAAAGGTCGATGACGTCAGAAATTAAATTGGTTAGAATGGCGTTTATGTCTTTAAGTAGAAATCATTTGTGTAGCCCAAACTAATTTTACGTATAAAATTATAAGTTAGGAAATCTTTTTTATTTCAAAAACAAATTATTCAGCGGTTGGTATTGGCTTTTATCACACTTTAAATATCCCATACCTATTTGTCTACATGTCCCATAGCTCTCGTCTACAAATACAGGTGAGTTTTTAGTCTAGGTTTTATAAAATAATAACTTCAACCCCAAAATATAAATTTGATTTATTTGATGAGAATTGCAAGAAAAGGTACATAAAACATTAGATTTAAATTTTAAGAATTGTTGAAATCGAGCTTCTTATTTAAAAAATCAGCGACAGGCTCGCATACTTATGACGTAGTTATAAGATTCAAGAAATCTTTATTATCATGGGGGCTGGTAATAACCGATCAGATGAAAATATTAAGTACATTACGTGAAAACGTAAATGTACACCATAGATCTAAAATACCCCTCAAATTGAGAATTTTTCGTTTTTCTAAAATTTTAGTATTGCATTTTATCTGCGAAATAGATCCCTCTGCTTTCCTCCGCTAAGAATCGAACTAAATGTTTACAGATTAGCAGTCGGGTGATATTACCACTAAGCTACTAAAGAGAGATCAAAAGGAGCTTCTTTTTCACAGATATGCCAAACATCAAGGTTTCCTGTATTATCAGTCATGAAATTGAGGAAAGATATGACTGATGTTGCAGAAAACCTTGCCGTTATGAATATCTAAAAAATGATTCTTTTTTCGATCTCTTAAGTAGCTTAGTGGTATGACAGCCGAACGACAATCGGTAGACCTGGGGTTCTATTCCCAGTCGAGCGAAGAAGAGGGATCTTTTTCACAGATAAAATTCAGTAGTTATAAAATGTTTAAACTTTAACTGTTTAACATTGATTTGAAATTCAAATAAACATTTTATTTATTCATCACTGTCACTGTGATCCTGAGAAACTTTCACAAACGTTTTTAATAATATCGGTGGGTTCTACGAATAATAGGTTATCTTTTCGTTACCGTTAAGAATTAGGCTAACTTCATTTTGTATTGTATGAAATTTAGTAAACACGTAGAAGTATTAAAAGAAAGAAAACTCTTCTAAATTTTCTGATTTTGTAATTTATAGGAGCCTAAATTACATTACAAGCTGTAATACAAAATACTGAAGTTTTGAATTCGTAGGAAATGTTTTGAAAAATAATAGGTTATTTATTTCTCCTAAAAACTTAGCTGAATAAAGTTATTACGTAGTAAAATACAATATACGCATCTATGTATTACAAATCACGTAAATACCGTTATTCAAAAGCGTCCATTAGGATACTCCAATAATAAACGTTTTTTCCCACTTATACTCTATTTAAAGTTTAAATGTTCCTTTATTTAGATGGTTCAGTAGAGCTCGATACAACTGAGTCTTTCAATCCATTATTGCGTCCATGCACGTTCGATCACTCAAACGTTAATAAAACCCGGATTTACGAATCGAATGCTTTTAAATAATTAACTGATACTATACGGGTTAAAGGGTCCAGCTTATTCCATCCGGTTTCGACAATAATTTCAAATTCCAAACCTGATTTAGCACTAATGACAAGATAATAAGATATTCAGATATTGAAAAAGTTCTAAAATGGACAGTTATGAGTACAAATTAATACAACACGTTTCTCCATTTGTTTCTAAACGTAATTTAAGCTGCGTTTGCATTGTGGTTTTTTACTCAAACAAACTATACTATATACACTTATGCACTGTCCAATATAACACTTACTAATGGAATTAAATCTTTATCAGTTAGAGAAATTTTATCAAACTACAATTTAAACAATATTGAAATCGTGAAGTCTAGTTGCACTGTTTTGATGTCCAAGGGTATTTTCGTCGATAGTCAAAGTTTCTCTATGGAATAAAATAGTCGATCCAATAGGAATACCAAGGCAGTTAAACCATTTTTCCCTTATGTACATACTATCAGGCAGCATTATACTTATCTAATTGTCGGTAAAAAAAGTTTTTATTCGTGGAGGTAGGATGACATGAAAGGCTTGACTACCCCTGGCCGTGTACCCTAAAGAAACATAGCGTCTAGAATTGAATAATCTTATGTATACATATATTTCAAATTTATAATCAAAAAATATCTTCGTTCCAGTTTTAAATACATGATGGATTAGACTTAATTTCCGCGTTTCAAGTTTTTAAGGTTAAGTTCAAAATGAATATCTGTACAAGTTTACATTTTTCTGACTTCATGTAGAAACTAAAATAAAAGAAAAAAGATTTTTCAACATTTGCTTGTTACAAGCTCACCGTTTTTATTCTTGACCATAACGGAATAATATCATTTCCCCGGAGCGTTAGTGTTACAAGTCAGGCTTTGGTCAGGCTATCCGTATTTCACTTCGCCCACGTCTTCTGTGATATAGTGGATGCAACCCCTTTAATCAGTTTAATTAAACAAATGGTTACCCACAATTTTCTCCTTCATTATTAGTTTATTCACACATAATTGATTTCACGGTAATTTCTTTTGAAATCAATTTAATTCGAATTCTAATAAATTTGAATGAATTCACGACATTAGAGAAAATTTCAAGAATTTCAAGAGGATTCGAGGAAACTCGGAAGAATTAAATAAAATTAGTTTAAACTTAATATAATCATTTTGAACCTAAGCAAACTTTGAGGAATTAAAGAGGATCTAGAGTAATGACAGAAAACCCATGGAAATTCGAAGAAGCGAATTTGAGTAAACCCGAGAAAATAAATCAAAATTTAAGAAAACTACAAGCTAACTCTAGCGAATTTAAGAGACTTGAAACAAATACGAATAATTTTAATTAAATTGAAGAAGATTTAAAAAAAAGTTTAAATTTGAATACAAGTATGTAAGATAATTCACTTTTCAAGAAATTCTAACGAATGTCAGATAATTCCAATCCAACCTACTTAAATAATACAGAGTTAGTAGTTAGCGCAAAAGATAAGTTTAAGATATGAAAAGCAAAAAAGTGAAACAATAATTTACTGATATAAAAGTCCTTTAAAGTACATAAAAATATGCTTAAAAGAACTTTATGAATATTATAGTGAAACTTAAAAACAGTTAATTAATAGGAGAAAAAGACTTAAATTTTTTTAATGAAATCGTTCAAATACTGACACATTAATAAAACTCAACATTGTCCAGAACATTTTGTACAATGTATATTTGAAAAATTCGTTCAATATTTGCATGCAAATAAAGAAGTGTCATATAGAGGAAGAGTAGTAAATATCTGCATAAATAAATATTTTATGAATGAATGAACCATTTTATTTGAAAAAGTCTACTCTGATCTGAAAATTGAACTTTTTAAAATATTATTTTTTTACCAAATAAACCATTTTCATACTGAAACCCGAAATTTGTTCAATCAGGAAAAAAGTAGTTGTTTTTATAATCTTTTACTCGATGATCTTTTATTTCAGAGAGAAAAATGCTAAAGCTTTCACAATCTACCTGAGAAATGATTTACGAATATCTAGAAAGATCTCAAAATGACAAAATATCTTTTAGTGTAATAAACACAAATGAAATAAAAGCAAAATGAATTTCAAATAAACACACAACTATAGAAATGAGATTTAATATCCTCTGATCAATCGTCTATCAATTTTGTTGTTTCAGGTGTCGTGGGTTCGCCGGCAGGAGGATGGAGAGAAGATGACCCTGTTAACAGTTGGTCGCACCACATATACTGGAGATTCGAGGTACACCGTCGACTTTCAATACCCGGACAACTGGCGTCTGCAAATGAGATTCGTCAACAGCAGTGACGAAGGCCAATATGAGTGCCAGATAACAACACATCCACCAAAATTCATTCACATAAATCTGCACATCAATGGCAAGTAAACTGTGTTGTTCACCATGAAACTTAGCCCAGCGTGACGTTTAATTTCCCATGAACGGCTACCCATATACTGCCTAAAAGCACTTACGAGCTTTGTTCGATCAAGATAAATCTTTTGATATAGCGATGATTTCAGAAAAAGGTAAAAGCTTATTTAGCAAAAAAAAAAGATTCAGTTGTCAAAAAATTGGTTAAAAACGAAACACCTACACATTTTATAAAAAATATTTAATGAAAATCAAAATTCTTAGTCATATCGCCTAATATATCTGTAGAAAATTTCTTTGTTTGTTAATTCTAGTTGTATTTTATATTACTTTTCAAAGCAAAGTGGTTTCGACTTCGATAAGGAATACTTCAGCTCGGAAGAAGTTTCCTGTTTAATTTAAATTGTAGTTTTGATTTTTAAGAATTTATTTAGGAGATCCTGCAAATTTTAAATTCAATCATTTTACTCCTAATGCACCTTTACTCTGAATACTTATACTGTTTGAATATAATTTCTGTCTCCTATTTGATGAGTTGGGATTGGTAAATTGTATCTTGTTTATTCTCTCTTTAGAAAGTTCTGAAAATCACTTAAGGAATTATTCAGTGTGCCTTTATGATATTTAAATAACAAAGGAACACAGCCTTTATATATGAAGTTTCATCAAAATCTTCAATTTTGTTGAGTGGCGACTGGTTAACCAGATTAAAGTGCGTTCAGCAATTCACTCAAGTGAGAATAAAGGCACTGTCGCACTATCGTTCTCTCGTTTCGAAAGCTAAGGAAAGTTTCGTTTTCTTATGTTCTGGTCGTTTGTAATTTATTACGCGTCGCAATTCAACTTCGGTGCCAGTCTTGAAACAAAGAGGCGAGATCCCCGATTCACATAATTGTGAAACTTTCGGGGTGTAATTCATCTTCATGAAGCTAGAATCAAAGAGAAGCTCATTCTGGCTAAACCGGCCAACTAGTTTCTTGAATGCTACGAGATAAGAGAAAGAGATGTAAAAAGTCAGCTGAAATGCTAAGTATGATTGAGTGGATAATTTTGCGGGAATTACACAGGAAGAGAAACCCGAAAATATAAAAAAATCGGAAAATTAAAATGAATTTTTATTTTTTCTAGAGAATAAATGGGACAAAAATTGTAACTGCGAAAATACTTATTTAAATTGGAATTACGTGACATGATAAAGAGTTTAACGCTTTGTTATGCTAAAGTTCTTATGGGGAGCCTAATTCTTAATTGAAAACTTTTTTGTAGAAGAATAGACATTTTTTCATGTTCTAGTATGTAAATTGAGAGCTTGTGAAAGAGTAAAATTATGCCGCCATATTTACATATACTTACTCACGTATTAATAATTTTAACTTTTTCATACAAAAATGTAAGTATCTCCTAAACTGCGATCCTTACACTGCGACCTTTCCTTACGTGAAGTCAAGTTTCTTAATTTCAAGTCCAGCTGATAAAGGAACAAAAATTCACGCAGAAAAATTACTTAAGTCATTGGCACTCACGGGGCTCGTACTCTTTTAGATACCTATGGAATGACATGTTCACGGTTTTTAAAGATTGCATTGGACTTGAATTGATTTCAACAATTTCTGTAGAACTTTGGGGAATAAAATAAATTAAATTCCAAAGAATTTCTACTTATTAAAATAATTCAAAGCAATATGAGAAAACGTAAAAAATTTCAAATGATTTAAAACATTTTAAGTAAGATTAGATAAACATTTATTTTTCGGGCTGCCGGCCTTAAAAATTAGCTTGATTCCACTTCCATTTGCTTACCGAATTTTCTTACAACTAACCCTAAAAAACTAACATCCGCCCATACCTTATCTATAAAACCGATCAGTCGTATAATCTTGCCTCCTTGCTTCGACTCACCTCGCCTCGCACGCATGTGCCTCCTTTCTCACTTTGACTCGCACTTCCAAACTGCCTCGGCGGCTAATATCTAATACTTATCTACTATTTATAATATTTACATTTTCCTCACACCTTTTTCCTCTCCTATTCACAATCTTTTATTCTTCACTTCTCTTTCATCTTCCTTCTCTTCGTCTTCATTTTATCCAACAACCCTTTCACCCACGCTACTACCCCTTTTTCTCCCCCATAATGCATCAATACCTCCATGCTTATTCCACTCCTGTCTACCTACTTAAATTCCTATAACCAGTGTTCAACTCTTGCACCCCCCCCTTCCCGTACAACTTACACATCCTCTTCTCCTTCGAGAGCCAAAAGCTGTTAGAATCCTCCATACACCCACACCTCATCCTTGCTATAAGCTCTTGACTTTCGTTCTCTCCTTCCTTACACAAATATTGCGCTCTCTCCCTTAGCATAATCCACGCATAGATCCTGTTAAAGTTTGTCTCTCTTATTCCTTCGTCTTGCCTCTTTTGTCATTTTTTCCATATTGATAACCACAGTATCCACTTTAAGTACTTCTACGGTATCCTATTTACCATCTCTCTTTCCTCTTACCAAATCCTTTCCTGAACACCATAACCTTGGACTTATCCGCATTCAACACTTCTCAACTTTCTCCAGATCTTTCTCCATTTTCTACTCTTTCTTCTTACACATCAACCTAAAGACCTTCCTCATTTCTACTTACACTTCCCTTTATACAGTTTCTTGTTTCTACTTCGTGTACTCTCTTTTTCACTTTCTTTTCATCTTTTTACATTCCACATCCCACCGGGGCTTCACCATTCATTTCTTGTCCTTTTTAAAGACTTTATATTGCACACACCCTTTCACTTTCCCTTCCAGATCCCCCATATCTCGAGCCTCTATACTGCATATAGTCCCTTAGAATCTTTCCCTCTTTATTTATTCTTTATCATTCGATCTTCTTTCAAAACTTTCTTCCTCTGTGTAAGGCCCCCTTCCCTTTCCATGTTCGCATTAAAGTCCCCTTCTAGTACTACCGTACCCTCATCTTTTTCGCCTAACAAGTATTTGCCCCCTTTCTTAATCCTCTCCATCCTATCATTGTTGAATACTCTCACAAAGTTGCAGATCATCCTGCTATCTTCACTGCCCTCATCTGCACCCCCTCGCCCTCTCCCCCATCATTAACTTCTTTCTTAAACCAATCCCTAACCTCTGTTATGATTCCCCCTCCAGAGCTCCCATTATTCTTCGCTCTGACTGCCTCCTGGAGCCTCCGCCTATATCTCCTAGCAGCCTTGACTTTATTGTCTCTCAATCCTTTCTTTCTACACATGTCTCTACCAGTCACACAATGTCAAATTCCTGGACAGACCTCCAGAAATCATCATATTTTTTCTTCATCTCTGCCGCGTTCCAGTTCAGCACATTTAATAATTCACCTACATGCTTTATCCCTACCTCCCTACTTTCTACGAAACAAGTCACTCTACACTACCTTCAATACCTCTTTTTCCTCCTTCCACACCCACACTCTCTCACCTATTTTTATTTTCCTATATCCTAGCTTTACCTTTCTCCCTTCAATATTCTCCCTCCTACCTCTGTCGCTCAGCATTCTCTGTACATCCCTTTTGTTTCGCGTCAAATCTTCGTTGATATAAAATGCTTTCATCCCATATCCTATTTTTATTTTACATTACCCCCAACTTCTCAGCCCAGTCCTCCAATTCCACGATCGCCAATTCATTTACTTTTTTTCTGCCAATTTAAGTTTACCTACCTTATCCTTAACACCCCTCCCAATCACACCTCATGCTGTGTAGAAGCTTTTCCATGCAATTTCTTTCTTTCCTGTTCTTTAGCTTCAACGCTCTTACTACAGTATTATTTCTCCTGTCTTCCTTCTCTTTCATATCTATTCGGACAGCTATTGCTTTTACTTTCACTAGCCACCACCTCTTCCTTTTCTTTCTTTCTTTCCTTCCACACCTTGATTTCCTCTGCCATCTGTTTCACTTCAACTTCTTTAACCTTCCTTACCGACACCACGACTCCCTCTATCCCTTCTACTTTCTCCCTCAGCTTTTTCATCTCCTTTTCTCATTTAGCGTCTAGAATCCTCATCTCGTCCCCGACAGCTTCCATCTGCTGCTTAGTTCCCCTTACGTCTTCTCTCAATCCTCCAATCCCACATATTAGCACTACTCGTCTACTGCTTTTCTTAAAAGGACTTTCTAAGTACTTTTTGGAAATTAATAATTTATATTTATGTAAACAATTAAAAATTGTTTAAAAACCCATAGGAAATATTTAATTTGTCCATTAGTAATTATTGGTATGAAGAATACAACAGAAATTACTAAAAAATTAACGGTAACACGTAAAAATGTTGTTTTTTGATTATAAGGTCATATTTGGGGCGCTGCAGAGGGAAAAGGTGACTTCAAAATAAAAATTATTGGTATGGTTTTATTTCGTAGACACTCGTTTTCAGTCGCTTAAAAACATGGCACGTTTTGGATGAAACCCTAGAGTATGCTTACACTGTAGCTCAAAAAGCGTTATTTGAATCACACTAGTGTACATATTTCACTGTTTCATGCTGTTTCGCTGTATTTCACCCCAATTACGATGATATTAGTGTTTCACAAAGTTTTTCACTAAGATTGGTTGAAATTATTCAATTCAAACATAATTGAAAAAAATGCATTTAATTTAAGAGAAAAGTTGAAAATTACCTGAATAATTCATAACAGATATCTCCGTTCCATGCCCCCCCCCCCCCGGTTAAACGGACACTATCATAAGTCGGCATCCTGCTTTTTTTATCATCTGAGTTTCCTTGAACATGAATCTAAAGAAAACCTGCGTTACACTATTTATGCATGTTCCATACTACCTACGTACTGCACGAACATTACCTACTGCAACCGCCAGATGTGTCTGCTCTCTTTTGCCACCTATCATCCTCTATTTTCCTTTATTTTATTTTATTTCACCTTATCAGCCCTTGCAGACTCCTTTTTCCGTCCCTTAACATCCCCTAAACATACGAGCACTACCCTTGAGCTGCTCACACCATTTCACACTTCCTGGGTTCCACCCGCACACTCCATCCACATCTTTCACACAAACTCAGTAAAAAACTCTCATTCCTGTTAGCGAACTCATTCTCACTACTGCCACCAACATAAAACATTTGAAGTTAGTTTAGAATATTACAAAGAATTGAAAGAGATTTTAAATAACTCAAAAAATCGCAACGATTTTTGTACGATTTCTAAAGATTTTAAAGGCTATTTTAACAGGTTGCAGATCATTTCAAGGGATTCTAATGCGTTTCGTAATATTTTAAAGGATTTTATGCTTGAATTTCAAAGATTTCTAAAGAATTCCTAAAAATAAATCAACTTTCAAGGGATTTAAAGGTATTTGAAAAAATTACACAACAATAAATTATTTATATAGAGAACTTTAAACAATAACCTAATTTTAACTGTGCGTTTTCAATGGATTTAAAGGGTTTTCAACATATTTGTAGATGACTTTATGGGATACAAGACATAAATATGATTTCAACGGATTGCTACATATTTCAACTATATTAAGGGGTGTGAGAAAACTTACAAAATAGCCAAATATTCAAGTCATTTTAAAATGCAGGGAAAAAATTGATTTTATTTTCCAGGGATTTTCCACGATTTATACAGGTTTCTAACTATTTCAAAGACTTCAAGTTACTTATGCGGATATTAACAGATTTCAAATGTTGTATAGTAGATTCAAAATATTAAAAAATTTATAAAGCTATTTCAGATCAATTTTAAGTCATTTTAAAGCTATGAAGAAAATTATTGGAAATTCATCTTAGGAAACTGATTATAGGTCTATTTCAATTTTTATATAATATTTGGTCATACATCGACTTATTTTTGGGCAATCAGATGTTTATGTTAATTCATTTATTGTATAAATATACAACATTTAAAATAAAATTGTCTCATTCAAACTTATTTATCTTATTAATTAATGTCTTATGACATTACGTTGAATGCATTTTAGTTAAAGCATAATTAAAGCTGCATATTTATATAAAACGCTTATATACGGTTATTTAATCTAAAAGCTACTATTTACAAGTAAGTTTTGTCCAAATTTATACAGCTACATTGATTCGGCGAGAATCTTATATTGTTTAAAGTTTTATCAGCAATCCTTTTAGATATCTATCCACTGAATTGTGGAGCAGCCAATACTTTTCGTATATGCTTTATTGACCCCTGAAAGAATTAACCTTAAATATAAAGGGTTTATTTCTACCTGCGGACTTTGATCCTTAAGGATTAGAGTTTTTCGTATTGCTTTTATGCTTGCCTCAAAGTAAAGCGGAGTGGATGCAAAAATCATGGTAAGTCATAGAAGCAAAAACTTATGTAGACAACTGTTTTATCAACTCCCTTTTTAAATAAACAGTAAAATAATAATTAAACTTGATGAGAATCAAATCAATCCCTTTTTCGACCTTCAATGTAAATATGAGTAATCATAATAAATATGAGTAGAATACTCTACTACTGCGATGGTCATTTTTTGGTTCTGCTACTAACGAAATGCATTTTTTTCTTGCGAATATCACATAAAAAATATAATTCTCTTACTACGAGTCTTCCTACATTCTAGATTATTTATGCAAGAAACTAGAAAAAATATATTCTTTGTTTGGCCTCAGTCTATGTATTAAGGTCGTTACCCTTTTAAAATGTCTTTAGTAAAAGGATAATTTCCAGCTAGCGTTCATACGATTATGGTTACTGTGAGCTGCATGACTCTTGAGATTGCAATAGTTAGTCGCACAAAGCATAGTCGCGCACTCTATTATATGGGATTGCAAGCTGAAATGCAAGCTGGTAGGAAGCGGTCCTTATTTCTCCACAGCAGCACTGCTGAATCTGCGAATGACAGGGAAGCTAACGCAAGCTTGTTTAAATCTGCGCTGATCCGTACCAATAGCTTAGAAGCGAACACCAAAGCATTCATGGAGGCCTCTTAAAATTTTGGATCCATCATAATGTAATATTTAAGACACATTTTATTTACCATTTATTTTTGATTCGGCAAATAAAATAGGGTTCCCTCTTAACACTGATTAGCTTTACTCAGATCTTATGTAGCCCTAATAAGAAAAACTAACAAGAAGATGAATTAAAACCATTCTAGAATACTTCCACAATTTCGACTGTATGCTACAAATGCCATATTCTTTAAGAAAAGTTTTATCTAGCTATTAGCGATACAAGAGCTCAAAACATGTGACGACCTGTGAGTGTAAATCGAATGCTATTTATTGAAACAATCTTTAGAAAAATATTTAAAGTTTTAAAGTTTCAAAATTTCAAATACTAACAGTAGCATCTATGTAACATTGACTCTAAAGTCTGCCGGTATAGTGTTCAGATTTTTCTTTACCCGGTCAAAATTTAGACCGTAGTTTGAAGTGCCAGCTCCTTATTAGAACCTGCTTTGACGCTATTTAAACCTATAGCCCCTGCTTTAAACTTTTAACTCCTAGATAATGAAACATTAGAGTCTACTTTGAGGCTCTAACATCTCTCTGAAGCTACTTTGAATTTTTAGAGCCTACATTTTTATAACTCAAACCCCTACTTTGACGCTGCTTAACCTTCCCTTCAATAATGACCCTGCATTGAATAGTTTGTGCCTATAATGTTCGAACTTCATGAAAATAAAGGAAAAAGTATTTTTTACTTAGGTTACTTGAACTCTTTGGTCATCTTGATGACTGAATGCACACTTAATTAACAAAAATATTTAATGGAAGATTGAACCTTATTGTCATTAATTATTTATATATAAATCCATACTTCTTTGCCATGCTTAATCACAGAAAAATATTTTCTCTCAACTGAAAATGCTGAAAATTTGTATGAGAATGAAATTCATCATAGAAATTTACTAAATATTTTCGATTAATAAGTACTTATAAACATTCTTTTCAATAATTAAAGAAAGTTTGTGTATTAAACAGTCACTTAGGTGATTGAGAATCATAACAAATTATGAGAATAAAATATTTTCTATCGCTAACAACAAATACTATGTATGAAATAAAAATTTTTAAAAATATATTGAAATACATACTTAATAATTATAATTAAATCGACAGACTGTCATTAAATTTTTATTACAGTATTACGGTTACTTTATTTGCAACGTGATATTATGGAGAAAATTATTTTTTTCAAAGGAACAGTACCACTTTTCCAATGGTTTGGTCATTTTCGTTACTAAACAATATTAATTGAAAGTTTCTGAAACATTTTTTAGAGAAATATTACTATTTGCGTGTCTGCCACTTAATTTAGGAGGAAACAACATTTGCATTTGTCAGAACGTGTTAACTGTTTTAATTTTTTTAACATATTTATTGGAAAATAAAAACAGCCAAATGTATTAAAAATAATTGACTACTCATCTCGAAGTTTGAGACGACGAGACAATTGGGTATTAAACAAGTACTGTATTGTTAATACAAACTCATATCTTGATGAATATTATATTGAATCTTGAAGTCAATATTTGTATTTTCCAGTATAATTTGATTAATTATGATGCTGAATCACTTTTTTTTTTAATTTTTGCTTAGTAAAGAGATAAAAAGATATTTTTACTGAAATCAGCAAGTTTGACATTGTATTGATTTAATAAATAAATAACACAGAATCAAATTCAAATATGTAGCCTCAAGTTCTTTTAAAGCGTATAACGTAGAAAACTTCTAAAACACAGAACGAATGCATATTGAACTCTTCAAATATTTAACGACACAGAAATTATAAAAAAGTAATTATTCAAATAATTGCTTTGGATTTAGAAAGATTTTGGACCCTGAATTATTGGGCAAGTGCTAATGATTTTTATCGAAGGCATCCTAACGCGATTCGTTAGTTGAATCGGTTAGGGCGTTAGGCGTTTGGTAAATACTCAGTGCGTGCATGCGATCTCGGGTTAGTTCCTTAGTACTTGCGAATTTTTCAGTGCACTATGCTTCAGCGTCATTATCAAACAATTTTATTAACAATATGTTTAAAAAATAACTGCGAATACCCTTGATATTCATATCACATATTATAATTTTATTTTTTCTGGTAAATAACAAAACTTATTTTTATTCATCCATATTGGTGTGAGATTATAGAGAACCTGCTTTGATGCCACAAGTCCTACAGTAGTAGTTTCATCTTTAAAAAAAGGGTCTAATTAATCTTGAATAGAGACCCTATTTTGACGCTAAAAATGAAAAAACGGCCGATTTCGGACACTTTTAGCGTCAAAGTAGGGTGTAAATTACATTGAATTTGCTGCTTATTTAGAACCTACTTTATAGCTTCCAGCCCCTAATAAGATAGGATTTACGGCTTCAAAGTAGGGCCTTAATTTCGACTCGGGTACCTCTGAAGTGCGCATGTAATACTTTACCCACCGATGTGCAGAGTAACTATATTGCAAAGTACACATGTGTCAAAATTATTCTCATTCAGCCAACTAAATTTCATTATTTTGCAAATCGTTTAGGAGCATGTTAAGTCGAACATTCGATATGGTTGTAGCAAAAAATTATCTCCTGTATCATTAGAAGAGTAATCTAAAATATTTAAGAGCATTCGAATATTCTTAAGAAATTCTGAGGACCCATTTCAACTCTGATTAAGATATTAATTGTCGATTAGCCTGATTCAATCAGTACTTTGCGTTTTGCCATCTCGAAAGTATGATGAAAGAGAGTTGGCAAAGATTCAACTTAACCGACCGATTTTAGCCAAGGCACAGTGTTAATCAATAATTAACGCTGGTTAGAAGAACAGGACCTCAAAAGCCAAGTTTGCACTTCATATCTAAGATTTTGCTTCTATGAATATAAAAATGGTGCATAATGCATAATGCAGCTTTCTTCCTGTATGTTTTTAATATATAAAATATATGTTTCTGAGCGTCTTTAATTAAACCCTATTAGTGCCTTTATAATTTGAAAAATTGGTTTTCGAACTGAAATAATAATAGCAGTTCTTAGCAAAAAATAATTCTGCTTAATCTCATGACTTGGTTGATGTATATAATTGAGGCCTTGTCTTTGTCAGCGTGTACCATGCGCGTAAGATACTTAAATGTCTTGCTTGTCTCAGCTAACCGAATTCGCTATTTAAATAGAAAATCGTATTATTACGAATCTGACATACGTGTGACTAATCTATGATTTAAAAATGACCAGAGAACCGGCGTCCATTTGATTATTCATAAGAACTTTCTGATACAAATATCTTGACTTTAAAAATGAGTCAGAAATATAATTGACTTTTTTGTTAATTTAAACAATTTTTTTCCTCCTGGTTTTAAAGTAAACCTGGAATCTTTTTTTATAAACTTTAGTTTAAAAAGAAAACTGAATATATTTTATTTATAAAAATAAGCTTTCAGTAGTTCCTTGAGATTAAGACCTTTTTCGATTGTTTAAAAAATGTGTTAATATAATGAACAAAAGTCTGGTCTTCTACAGATTCTATAGAATTTTCTATGCTATTTTGCTAATAATAAGAATTTTTCGAAGACACAAATCATTTACTTTAAAACTTAGGTTCAAAAATAATTTCAAAACGTGACACAGTGGGCTGGCCATTATTTGTTTACAAAAAAAAACGTTAAGTACACTTGTGTACAAGGAACGGAATTGTGCGAAACGCCAGAGTACTAAATACTTTTTCATAAATAAACAATTGACAGCCTATATTCTAACCTGAAGCTTGATGAAGAAGAAAAGGCTAACTTCTTTAATGCCTAAGATAAAACTAAAGAAATTACCCAAATTTTAAAAAAACTTCAATTTATTTGTAGCCTTAATTTCTTATCTTTAAACAGTTTTTTTATAAATGTTTGTGAGTCATAACAAATGCATTCAAACCTCTGTCGAAAATATGCAAAACAACATTTTTTTATTGGTGTCAAAAGAGTGAAATATTGCTGAAGTCGAGAATACCCGACAGAAACT
>NC_046657.1:119456822-119461531 GCF_010883055.1 Belonocnema kinseyi | reverse complement strand
GCTAGGTGAATATTTTTCCAAATAGCAAAGAAAATTTTCACATGCACCTCCATTCATTCCCATTCAATATGAAAATACTTCGAAGTCCGATCGGAGAACGTTCGTTTTTCAGGTGCGAGGTCACTTCACAAAAAATGCCCTGCATAGGAGCTTTTATCACAAAATGCTTGTTTTTCCTTCCGATTCCTAAAGCATCTACTTATAAATCCCAGGCCCAAAAAAGTTGGTGTCACTGATATGATTTTTATTTGAGGTTCTTCAGAAATAATGATCCTACAGTAGGAAACCATTAATTAAAAATACTAATGGATGTTAAATAATTTTTGTATTGTGATTGATGGACAAGACATAATAGATTTTAATTTACTGAAATGAGAATTGATTATTTTACTTATATTTGTGCTTATAATTAAGGATTATCTACTGACGATAAAGTGGTCTCCTCTATTGTTTTAGGGACTTTATATATGCATTTTTAGTCCATCACAAATATACTTTTTCAGTTTTCATTAGAAACCCCATCATTTGTTTAACAATTGTTTTTAATTGTGTATGTTTATAATTGTGTTTATGTTTCATATATTTTCTGTTTAAAAATTACTTTTCGACGATAAAGGAAGAAAAATATATAAATTAACTGCTTTAACATTTTTTATTTATTATTTTAAAAAAAGGTTAATAAAAGGATTAGTTTTTTAATGTTCTACTATTTTATGTTAAGAATTTCAAAAAATGGTAAACCAATTGTCGCAGATAAAGCAACCTTTTTAAGTGTCAATAATAAATGGATACGAAAAGAAAGTCATCAAGTAATTATGCAATCAAACGAAAACTTATTAAGTAATTTATTGAATAATTGACTCATAAATTACTCAGTATCAGGGGATAGCCTACATCGTAAAAACTTGAACATTGTTTTTTAAAATGAACTCTTTTTTAACATCATTCCGGATGTGGAGTATCAGGCACTTTTTTTTATTGCGGTTTCCTCAGTAGAAATAAGCCTCTCATGCCAGTGGGCTATAAAATACATGCAGAAATTCTAAGCAAAAGGTGAGTCAGATCAAAAAGACAGTATCCCACATAATCAGGCGGGATTTAGAAGAGGGATGGGGAATATAGATAACATCTAAGTATTTAAATACTGCCCAAGTCGAAATTTAGACCCCACTTTGAAGTTGCAGCACCTTATTAGAACCTGCTTTGACGCTATTTAAACTTATAGCCTCTGCTTTAAACTTTTAACTCCTAGAGAATGAAACATTAGAGCCTATTCTGAGCTTTGTAACACCTCTCTGAAGCTACTTTGAATTTTTAAATTCTACATTTTTATAACTCAAGACCCTACGTTGACGCTGTTTAATAACCCCTTCAATAATGACCCTACACAAAATGTTTTGATCCTACAATATTCGAACTTCATGAAAATAAAGTAAAAATTATTTTTTACTCAGGTTAATTAAACTCATTGGTCATCCTAATGACTAAATGCACACTTAATTAACAAAAATATTTAGTTCAAGATTTAACCTAATTGTCATTAACGATTTATATATAAGTCAATACTTCTTTGCAATGCTTAATCACAGAAAAATATTTTCTCTTAACTGAAAATGCTGAAAATTTGTATGAGAATGATATTCATCATGGAAAATTACTGTATGAATATTGTCTCAGGTTATGTATGAAATATTGTCCCAGATATGTATCAAATAAAAAATTTGAAAAATATATTGAAATATATAGTTAATAATTAGGATTAAATTCACAGATTTTCATTTAATTTTTATCACAGTATTGCGGTTAATTTATTTGCAGCATGATATTATGGAGAAAATAATTTTTTTCCACGGAGAAGTACCACTTTTCTAATGGTTTGGTCATTTTTGTTACTAAACAATAATAATTGAGATTTTCTGAAAAATTTTTTAGAGGAATATTACTGTTTGTGTGTCTATCACTTGATTTAGAGGGAAACAGTATTTCTTTTTTTTTGAAAATGTTAACTGTTTTAACCTTTTTATCATATTTATTAGAAAATAAGAACAGAAATTTATGAAAAATAATTTACTTCTCATCTCGAATTTCAAAACGATGAGACAATTAGGTATGAAACCAGTATTTTTATTGTTAATATAAACTTATTGCCTGATGAATATTAGATAGCTTGTTAAACTCAATATTTGTATTTTTCAGTATAATTTAGTCATGCCGTTCGATACGAGACTGTCTCGATATGGTTTCGAAAAATATCGGTTTTTTGTCGTATCGGTATCGGTTTTCGAGACTTCAGTCTCGTTTTTGTCTCGTATCGTTTTGGTATCGGAGAACCTATATATTGCTCGTCTCGTCTCGGGATTCAGAGACTAGATAGCCAGATGGTGGCTTCCTAAGAAACAACACTATAAAGGGAATGGTGTCGAATTTCAACTACCTGATTACCAAGAACCTTTTCTTGTAATTCAAGTTCTGAATTTTCATTTGAACAAAATATATTTTCGGTATTTCTTTTATAACTGCATTATTTTCAATGTATCATATTATTATATTTTTGCACTGTTTCTAGATTAGAAAACAATTAATGAAAAATGTCCTTCATTTTGAATGTTAAGAACATAAGGCATAGAAAATAAGAATTTTTTGAAAAAGGGAGAAAGGACATGTAAAATCGAAATCCTCGTTAAAATATTAAGCAAGTATCCACTTCCAAGTTAAAGCATTGCTTAAGTTAAGTCAAAACAGTTTTATTACACAAATTTATCGACGTCTGATGAAGTAGATGCTGAAGTTGGCAATTTCAAAGTGATACTAACCTAAAACTGGAGCAGGCTCGACTGCAGATTGCAATACAAATTTCATGTTTCAGTTAAAACTAATAGGCAACATTACTCTAGAGATATGAACCGTGTGCATAAAAAATTGTGCCCGAAATATGGGTGTACTGAACGATAATAACAAACAAATTATTTTTTCCTGAGAAAATAAATGTTGAATATCGTAATATTGGTGATATAACAGCCTGACAGACATTTTTTGATAAAAATCCTCAAAAATAAAAAAATGTTATATTATTTCATTCGTAATTAAGTGATAATAATTTCAAAAAATATCGCTAAAATAAAATGTTTTTAAAAATTGTGAATGATATTACAATTATATTTCAAAACAATCCTTTCACCACAATAGGAAATATATTTGCTTTGAATTTTTTATGTAATAAACCCATTTCTGACCAAAATAGTGTTTACTCACTTTTGTGCTACTACTTTTAAGTTACGCTTTTCTGAAAGACTAAATTATGAGTAAGTTTCAATAGAAAGATTTCAGTGATCTTTTCCACAAAATTTCAATTTCTTATTTTTGTTATCTAACAACTTTGTGATTAAATTTTTCCACATATTTTTTTATAATTGTGAAGATAATATTAATATAATCAAATTAAACAACTTAAAAGGAAGTAAAATTGTACTTAATTAACACTAAAACATATCTTCTAATAATAAACCATTATACATATTAACACATTTGTAGATATGAGAGCAGAATATAATCAGTATTATGATTTTGATTTTAAAGTATAAATTCAAGTTTTTTCTACGATTTCACAGAAAACTTAAAAGATATCTGAAGATTTCAGATATGTTAGATGGGAATTAAGAAAATTGTAAAGAAATTTTCTTTATTTTACAGAATTTTACAAAATCTAAGGAATAATTGGTCAGTTTGACGTTTCAAACTTAAGAAATTTTAGAAATTTGGAAGGAATTATGTAACATTTCATACATTTTCGGAAACTTTTCAAGTTTGAAAATATTTTTAATCTCTGCAAAATTTTAAAAATTTCGACCTTTGAAAATGATTTAGAAGTTTTTTCCAAAATGTTAAAAAATGAACGTTTTTTATTATAAGTTTTGCTTCTTTTTTTCAAATCATAAATAACCTTGAAATATTTTTAAAACGTCGAAAAATTCTCAATATCTTTTAAAATAATTCGAATTATTCCTTCGAAAAAATCTGAAAAATTAAAAACATTACCTAAAAACCTTCCACTTTCTTTTTATGAAAAGTTTGAGAATATTTTTAAATATTTCTAAATCTTTTTTCAATATTCTCCTGGAATTAATTTTTAACAAAGAAAAAGAATCCATTTAAATTTTGCTAGAAAACTTAAGAAAATTTTTAATTCTCTTAAAATCTTTCAAAACACGTGTACGGCCTCTACATTTTTTGTTATCTATCTTTGAAAATGTACTTTTTGTTAAAAATTCCTAAAAATTTTTGGAAGTAACTTGAATTTTAAAAGATTGCGATAAAATTCAAAAATTACCTTCATATCTTTTACATTTTTTTTTGACTTTCTTAAAATCTTTTTCATCTTTTTTATTTTTCATTGACAATTAATTAGTCAGAATGAAAAATAATTTTCAGTATTCTCACTTTTATCGAAATTTCCAAAAATGTACATTTAATTAAAAATCTTGTTCATTCTCTTCAACTTATAAACAATCTTTAATTTTTCTCAAAATTTAAAAAATTAAAAATATTAAAATTTGTTTTCGAAATTAAAAAAAATTATTAATAAAATTTGTCTATGAAACTGAAGAAAATTTATCATTTTCTTGAAACCCTTCAAATCGCTTGAAAAGCTTCTAAATATGTTGTTCGCTATCTTTAAAAATTTACTTTTTGTTTAAATTTTATTACAGTAA
>NC_046657.1:119453053-119456722 GCF_010883055.1 Belonocnema kinseyi | reverse complement strand
ATCCATCCTTAATCTAACCCAACAGCTACTTATATTCTAATATTTCGCCTAACTTAAAAAAATGATAATAATAATACTACTAATTTTACAAATGAGCTATCTTTCAGGGCTTCTGTTTCCTTTCATCATAAAAATACATTTTACACGATTTTTAAATATGAATTTTGCTATTTACTTTCCTTTTTCAAGATTACCTGTTTGGTTCTGCTGTGTTCCCTTGCTTTCTCATGCATGTTCAAATGTCTTCATCCACGTCACTCTCAATACTCTACACAGATTTACCTCTCCATTTATCCAATAGTTGCAAGCTCTTACTCCTTCTTCTACTCTAAACCGTACCACCCTAATCCATTTGTCTTCCTCTTTTATTTTTTGCAAATATTCTAGTCCCATCAAACCTTTGGCCATCATATACCATTTATTGTACCTCGCATTCAAAATCGTTTCTCAATCTGTTTTCTCCTTGTCTTACTAATAGCTCTATGTCTATGTCCTGCCACTTCATAACCCCTTCTGGTATATCAAACGTCATCAAAACTTCTCTTTCTTATCCTCTTTCTTTTATCATCTCCACTATACTTTTCTCTATACGCCTCTATTATATTACCTGCCATAGCACATTTCTGTTCAATGACTGAGTGGAACGCTGCTTTAAAATCTACGAACAATGCGACTAGTTTCCCTCTCTTACTACCTAAATTACTATTAACCAACCCGAGTCGAAATTTCGGACTTACTTTGAAGCCATAATTCCTACATTAGTAGGGGCTGGAAGCTTTAAAGTAGATTCTAAATAAGCAGCGATTTTTATGTAATTCAGACCCTACTTTGACGCTAAAAGTCTTCGAAATCGGCCATTTTTCTAAGTTTAGCGTCAAAGTAGGGAATGTATTTAAGATAAATTAGACCATCTTTTAAAGCTCAAACTATTACTGTAGGAGTTGTGGCATCAAAGCCGCGTTCGGATGTCTTTGACAAAAATCATTGCAACTTGTCCAATAATTCAAGGTTAAAAATTGGTCCTGTTTTTTAGAAGTATTCCACTTTATACACTTTAGAAAACTCAAGGCTACATATTTCAATTTGATTCTGTGTTATTTATTATTTAAATGAGTACAATGTCAAACTTGCTGATTTCAATAAAATTATCTCTTTATTAAGCAAAGATTTAAGAAAAGTCGTACAGCATCATAATTAATCCAATTATAATAAAAAATACAAATATTAAGTTCAAGATTCAATCTAATATTCATCAGGAAATAAGTTTATATTAACAGTAAAAGTACTGGTTTCATACCCAATTGTCTTGTCGTTTCAAAATTCGAGATGAGTAGTCAATTATTTTTCATATATTTGGCTGTTCCTATTCTCCAAAAAATATGCAATATAAATTAAAACAGTTAACATTTTCTAACAAAAAGAAATGCTGTTTCCACCTTAATCAATTGGTAGGCACGTAAATAGTAATATTCCTATGAAAAATCTTTTAGAAACTCTCACTTATTATTGTTTAGTAACAAAAATAAGGAAACTATTGGAAAAGTGGTACTGTTCCTTGGAAAAAATTGATTTTCGCCATAATATCATGCTGCAAATAAATAAACTGTAATACTGTAATAAAAATTTAATGAAAATCTGTGAATATAATTTTAATCCATGATGAATATCATTCTCACACAAATTTTTAGCATTTTTAGTTAAGAGAAAATATTTTTCTGTGATTAAGCATCGCAAAGAAGTATTGTTTATATATAAATAAGTAATGACAATAAGGGTAAATTTTGATTTAAATATTTTTGTTAATTAAGTGTGCATTCAGTCATTAGGATGACCAATGAGTTCAATTGACCAGATGGGATTTTCCTCGTTCACAATAGGAGAGATAGTGTAGGGATGACCGTGTGGCCGCCCGCTGGTACCGGAAAAAG
This sequence comes from Belonocnema kinseyi, assembly GCF_010883055.1. NCBI lineage: Eukaryota > Metazoa > Arthropoda > Insecta > Hymenoptera > Cynipidae > Belonocnema > Belonocnema kinseyi. The sequence goes on along the minus strand of NC_046657.1, from coordinate 119,454,794 downwards.
GAGTGGCGAGGAGGGCTGCGAGGAGCTAAGCCCTTTGGGAGAAGACCTTAAAAGAAAAGAATGATATATATTCTTAAAATCTAAACTCTAGACTAGAACTCTATAGTTTACAGCGCCGAAGAAATTTTAAAGCACGCACTGAGATATTTATTTGTTTCATAAAAACAAACTGAAACTTGTTTCAATTGAATTTTTTAATCAAATCTTTTACATGGACAGATAAAAGTTTGCTTATTTTAAACAAATGTTGTTATTTAAATGACTTCTCTTACTTTTTATTTGTTGATCAAGTGGCATAAAGATATTCCTCAACTTCTATTTTACACAAAACCTATCTTATGTTTTATGTTAGCTTATTTATTTATCTTATAATTATTGGAAGTTTTAGAGTTATTATTATATTATATATTATTATATATTAGGCAGTCTGATAAGTACCTGAAAATTCTAAGAGATGGCATTAGTATTCACTAATGTGAACCATTTTCGTCGAGCTTGATCCTTCAAATGACGCCTGTCAAAACTTCAGCCATTTATGTTTACGCATTTAGAAGTTACAGCACTGAGAAGCGACTTAACCTCCGAGTTTTTTTTTAATATGGAAAAATCTGAGTTTCGAGTTTTGATCAAACACTACTATCTTCGCAAGAAAACGATATCCGAGACCGAGGCCAAGCTGGATAAGTATTACCCGGACTCTGCACCGTTGATTGGAACGATTCATAAGTGGTTTACCGAGTTTCATTGTGGCCGTACGTGCACAGTTGATGCTGAACGATCTGGGCGCCCAAAAGAGGTCACTACACTAAAAAATGTCGAAAAAATCCATGATATGATGTTGAATGATCCCAAAATGAAATTAAGGGAGGTAGCTAATGCTGTAGACATATCATTAGAATGTGTGGGCAATATCGTGCATTCAGTTTTGGGCATGAAGAAGCTCTGCGCGCGATAGGTGCCGCGTTTGCTCACAGTGGACCAAAAACGAATTCGTGTGACAACTTCCCAGCAGAATTTGGCATTATTTTCGCATAAACCGACCGAGTTTTTGCGCCGATTCATAACTATGGATGAAACCTGGATCCACTACTACACTCCTGAGTCAACGCAACAGGCAAAACAGTGGGTGCCACCGGGCCAAAGTGCTCCGAAGCGTCCAAAAACGCAACAATGGGTCGAAAAGGTTATGGCCTCCGTATTTTGGGATGCACATGGCATAATATTCGTGGACTATCTTCAAAAAGGTAAAACCATAACCGGAGCATATTATTCATCATTATTGGACCGATTGAAAATCGAAATCGACGAAAAGCCACCGCATTTGAAGAAGAAAAAACTGATTTGTCATCACGACAATGCGCCTGTTCATTCATGCTTAGTTGCACAAGCAAAATTGCATGAAATCATTAAAACCTATAAAAGGGAAACATTAAAAATTTAACGTTTACCGTGATAATTCAGAACTCGAAGAATGTAACCATTTCAAATTACCGAAATCATCTATTTATTGATGCATATCAATTTCATATAGTTTAATTTTATTTTTTTTCAAATCTTCATTAAACAGCTACTAATCTCTAAATTCGGCCTTTTCATGGGAAATGTGGAGAAAATGACATCTTTTCGAATCTATTTCGAATCTAACCTGAAGAGATGGCTCACCGGTAAGCGTTTTTACTCAAATGAGGAGCTCATAGCTGAAACTGAGGCGTATTTTGGAGACCTTCCGATCGAGTACTTT
>NC_046657.1:119439981-119452953 GCF_010883055.1 Belonocnema kinseyi | reverse complement strand
ATTAAATATACATACATACATACATAACAGGAGCGATAAATTTAAATAAAGTAAAATTTATGTACTCATAAGTATTATCTTCTACATAATTACAATTGATTTCAAGCTTCAAAAGAAATATTATTATTATATGAGTTACTGAAAGTAAAAACGGGACATATACGTGCTCGAACCGTGCCCAGCTTTGGAGCATCATTTAATCAAGACTCAAGAGTCCCAAATGAAAATCAATAAAAAAAAAGCAAAATATATCAGTTTACCAAAATAAAAAAAGAAATTATAAGCGCTATTCTGAATTCAATTGTAATTAATCTAATCCTTACTTTAGACGAAAAAAAACTAAAAATTGTTTAATTTTAAAGAAATCTGCGCAGCATATATCAACAAAGGATACAAATAATCAACAATTGAAAAAAATGTTTAATAAATCAATTTTAATGTCTGACAGTGTTTCTGGAACTTGCATGAGAAAAAATATCACATAATTATTAAATTTAGAACGGCCTCTAGCGGTAAAGTTATTTCATATCGTAAAAGGGAGCCTTATGAACATGAGAATATACATAAATTGTGTATTTTGCAACAATTCGTATTAGCAAGCGTACTGCCGAGCTCCCCGAACCATAGATTTTTGATTATATGATTTCCGATTTTCATATTATTTCGTAATTTTTGTTTGCGAAAGTTTCTTTACATAAAACCAGACAACAAGACTCTTTACCATTGAACATACACGTTAAAAATTATTCCATATAGGCGGCAAGGAGACAACGCGGTTTCTCCCAAAAAGATGGCATGCATATCTTGCTACTAAAGAGTTTCAATTTGTTACGTTTCCGAAGAAAATTTCATTAAAAGAAAACCTTGCAGTAAGATTATTTGATTTTTAAATTTAATAACCCATTCAAAAAGGTGTTTTTAGACTCCAAAAATCACCCTCAAAACTCCAAATGAGGTTTTTACGACAAACGACATTGTGTAAGAGATTCGAAAAGATGTCATTTTCTCCACATTTCCCATGAAAAGGCCGAATTTAGAGATTAGTAGCTGTTTAAATGATTTCCAATAATTGTCTTCAACTAAAAATATAAATGTTAAAAAGTACTAACTTTTTCCTAAGAAAAATTTCAAATAAAAAATATTACATATAACTATCATAAACGGTATAATTGATTTGAAAAAAATACCTTTTCAGGATTGAAAGTAGCAAAAATTGTCTAAGCAAATAAGCTAACCATTGTTTTGCCGCACTCTGAAATCGAATGATTAAATTCATTAGATACTTTGAATTTTCCCAAAAAATCTACATGAATTCTTCGTGAATTAATGGATGTTTTTGTGAAATCTTCTAAATCTATATCTTTGAAGAATAATTAAAATCTTTGTCGAATATTTCAAATATTTTTGGAATATATTGGAAACATTTGTGAAATTACTAAAATCTTTGAGACATCATTGAAGTCTGTGAAATTAATGTAATAGTAGAAAATGTTGCCAATGCTAACCCTGGAAAAAGTGCGAAGCGAAAATTAGGGAATTAAGAGGTGAAGGAAAATAAGTGAAGTAACGAGTGGAAAGGGAAAGAAGGAATGGAGAGTCAGGACGCAAGTCTGCTACCCCCCTCCCCTTCCACGATTCTGACCAGGTGACGCAAGTCACCGGCAGCGACGGGGATAAAGCCAGGAGCAAATTGCACCGTGAGAAAACCGGAATAAGGCTGGGAGATTTCCCGTACCTCATAATTCACGCATTTTTAAAAGATTCCAGCAAAAAAGTATATATTTTTTGAGTGTTCAGAATAATGAAACTTTGAAATTTCATAAAATTTCTTGCCATATTTAAAATTCTGCAACTTTCAACGGTGAAAATGACAGTGATTCTTGATTTGACAGAAAACACATCTTTCAGTACAAAAATCTATCTAGTCCTTTCAAATGCTACTTTAAACTACATGATATGCTACTTATCAATAATATAGTTATTGTTGGTATAGGCCTTAAAACTAACATATTTCCTGAAAGTAAGTTTTGAAGATTTTGAATTTTAAATTTCACAATGTTTTAAATTTCAATAAAAATATTCGAAATTCAGGACCATTTTGCTATTAAACATTTCAAAATTTCATTTTAAAAGCCTTTATATCAGTTTTTAACTTGATAATTAAAAATTTACATACAATGCAAATTCGAATTCAAAGCCTTAAAATTGTACCATTTAAAACAATTAAATCACATTATAGCAATACTGTTGTGTATTCTTTATTTTCAATGTAAAATCTCAAAATTGTCTAATTTTTAGTTAAATATTTCAACAATTCAATCATTTCAAATTAAAATATATTTTAGCTAAATATTTGTAGAATGATTAATAATCAGGAATGAAGATTTGAAAAAAAATAAAATTAAACTATATGAAATTGATATGCATCAATAAATAGATGATTTCGGTAATTTGAAATGGTTACATTCTTCGAGTTCTGAGTTATCACGGTAAATGTTAAATTTTTAATGTTTCCCTTTTATAGGTTTTAAGTTTGCAATTAAAATTGAATTCGTTGAATTTTGCAAAGTATAATTAGCAATTAAAAAATTATTCCTTTTTAATCTATTTACATTTACGTTAAATAATTTCAATTTTTAAGGAATCGAGCATAAGAAAGTCTTATTATGACGATTTTTAGTGAATAAATTTTTTTTCTGTTTTAAATGAAGTTCACATTTACTTAAGTTTTAACGTTCTACAGTAGAATTTTTTTCCAGCTGGAATGTTACCCATGTTTATTTAAAATTCACAGTTTTTTTAGAATAATTTAATTTATTTTTTCATTTCAGAAAAATGTTTCCCTTCAGTTTGAATGTTAAATTATAATTTTAATATGTCAGATAGGTTAAAAATATTAGAATTTCAGAAGCTATGGCTTTGAAAGATTCAATTTCGTTTTTAATATAAAATTGTCAAATTTAAGACGATTCAAATTTATAATTATTTAAACTTAGAAATTTTCAACATTTAATTATTTAATTTTAACTATTTTAATTATAGACAATACAATTTAAATTTATCTGGATTTTAAATCACCCAACTGTCAACATTCGAATCTTAAAATAAACCATTTTTAAGGTTTTGGGATTCTGCTATTTTTGAAATTTTTATCTATAATGGAACTAGTATCTTCATTCTCCCATTCACATGAACACGCAATTTGCGTGCGTGAATTTACCGCTATTGTGTGAAAAAACGCGTCTCTGTATTCTCCTTTATTAGCACAAACATTTCCTTATCCTATTTATTATATGATTTTAAGTGAGTCGATTTCTTGCACAAACTTTTGCTGATGTTGATCGACGTCCGCGATACATAACAAATACGAAACAACCGGGAGAACCAGGAGAAAGCCGGGAGACGACAATTTTAAAAAATAGAGTCCACCCTGAACGAGTTGATTTATTTTTTTCATTCGCATTCAACAGCAGATATTTGGGAAGTAATTTTCACAATGAAAATGCATTAAATGTGCATTCAATTGATAGAGTGAAGAGTAATATTTAAACAACGGTTAAACAATTGGTTATTTTTCTTAACAAAAAATAAGAAAGATGTGTATTTTTAATGAACCAAAAATCCACATATGTCACCAAAATGTTCATATACGATCACATCACATTTTCCAGCACATACAGAACCTTGCAAATGGAAAGAGTATATTTATCCTCTTATCGTTTTTCTGTAGAATATTCTCAAAATGAACTGTCTTAAAAAAACTTTCTTCGCTGAAATTCTTCAGAATAACTAAAAACTAATTCTACTCTAATTAAAATATTGAGCTTTTTTTCTTAATTAACAGATCCCAAATCTCGGATACAAACTTTAGAATAGACTCTTTTTACGTTTTTTTTTTAAAATACGGGTTCCGTGAAGAGTCATAACTCAGCACCTACTAAAGATAGAAGGTTCTTTTTTTAAATTTCTGAGAATTTCCTCCGGTTGAATTTTGCTTTTAAACATTTTGCTCTAGAGTGCAATGGGCCCCATCAATCTGCGCAAATAAAATTTTTGGAACTTTCTTCCAAAATATTTCCGGGACGCGTTGCACTCATTTCATGAAAACTTTCAATTTTTAATCAGGACCCCTCAATAAAACGCTTTGGCAAACAAATGCAGGTTGGAGGTTGGTGGAGTGTTGGAGGTGTCATATTAAAAATTTCATCAACATTAGTGAATCATGTCCAAAATAGGCTACATTAATGACAGAACTAAATACGAAAAGAGTTAATATATTAGGTTAGCTGCGCACACTGTTTTTCTTTTTCTATTTATGCAACTAACTATTGATACTATGCATGGCTCTTAAATCATATAGAATAGCACACTGATAACGTTAACACATGTGGTTATTCATCTATACATTTTTAATATTGTAGAGTATTCCACAATATAACGAGGCGATTCATATGCATATAGGCGGCTAATCTTAATTAGTTTTATATGCGCCTCGCTCTTATATAAAAGTAGAAGATTAAAAAATGTTAATTTCGTGTACGCCAATAACGGAAACCTACATTTATTGATTTGTAGATTAACAAACAATAATGAGAATCGCATTCATTTAAAAACTTTGCAAGTTCAGAATACATTCTTCATTAATTTAAAATAATTTAATCTAATAAGTTCATATTATATTTGTTCTCCTTTTTATAATTATTTATCATTTAAATTGGTCCTGATGAAATAAAAAATTAAGCGTAAAATAATGTACTAGATATATATTTGAAACTCATTTTGAAGCATTTCAAATCATTTGAACGCTCTATCTACACTGTTAAAAAGATCTGCACTGAATTTAGTATACATGTAATTGAAAAGCAAAAATGTATAATACGAAATTAAATTTAGTATAACAGAGTATAGGAAATGTAGTATACGCATATACTGAATTTAGTATACACTTATTGAAATTTAGTACACGCGAATACTTAATGAAGTGCGTGCTTATAATTTTACTGCATGTATACTAATAGCAGTAAACTGGTATAAAAATTGGCATCCTTTCGAAAATAGTTCATATAAAAAGTTTGGACTAAAAATAGAAGAAAAAAAATTAATATAAATAAAAATGTGTGTTACTCGTTTTCCTAGCAGGATTGAAATCAAATTTTTTTTCAACTCTGTGCGAAAGGATATAAATGCGAGTATAAAAACTGAAAGACATTGGAGAATTAAAGCCCCGTTTTCGTTCTGGATTAAATGAAAATTTTTCTGGTTTTATTTTTGAATCTCGGTTCGCTAGATCAAATCTCGTTTACGATCTAAAGCGTCTTCCTTTTTTCACCGTGAACCAGCTTCTCGAAGATATTCTTCTTCTTCTCTTTCGGTTTATCAAGGAATTGAAAGAGGACATCTGTGACTTGTGATGTGCCCCGTTGGAAATTTCGGAATTCGATTTTCCAAAATCATCAGCTGGTCCAAAAGATCCATGAAATACCATTGATACCTTCGCAGATACTCGCAGAAACTTTAGCATCACAAGAACTCAGGAAATGTAGCGGCATGGCACGCAAATTGAAACGCTCTTGCGCAGCTGAATAAATGTAGTAAACACGAATATGAATTTCAGTATACAGATACTATGAAATTCATATACGTAAAAGAAATTGACTGCATACTTCATAAATTTAGTACACCAGAACCTTTTAACACCGGTCTTCGTTACTACGCTTTCAGCGCCGTAGTGCTTTTTGGTATTGCATCAAATCGTCTTTTCTTTCAGTGCAGGCGCCCGCAATATGTAGGTACGGTGCCGCCTAGTATACCTGCTTTATACCTGTGTCGAACTTTCTTAGAACCGTACACATCCCCGAGCTGTATGGTCGTAAGAGTTCCTACTGTATGCATGTAACTTCGTTAAAGGATTTGAGTATGTACGTCAGTATACTTAAATAACAAAATGTAATGAATTTCATAAAATTGTAGGAAATGTAATATACCCATCTATATTAAAATTACAAACACTTATAATAGTCTAACTATGTTTTACATTATTATAAATTTAACCTCATGAGAACCACATTTAATTTTTTTTATTTACATCATATAATTAATTCAGGCTCTTATTCCAACTCTATTCAAAATGGGATTACATGAGTCAATTTTTTCTGGAATTTTATGCCCATTATAGGTAGAGTGTGAATGCTGAAAGGCATTGGAATTCACGCCATTTCATTGTAGTTTCTTGTAACAAGTAAAAGGCTGCTGCATGGTTATAAAAAAGTATTTTACATGCAATTATGTAGAGTTACATGTAGTTTAATCTAACATGAGTTTTTTTCACAATTTTTTCTGAAAAAAAATCTTCTCGTTCGCTCTGCTAAGAAACGAACCACAAAACTTCCGATTGTCGGTCGGGTGCATTTCCCTTAAGCTACTACAGTGATCCAAAGAAGGATCCTTTATTAGGAATACACGCATTATTTTGTCAGGTATAACGCATTCAAATTTTTGAAGGAATCTGTATTATCATTAGAGAATAACAGAAATTCTTGAAGTCTGTACAGACTGAATGGAGCTATGAATTAAGAATCTTTTTATCTAAATGAACTTATAATAATGTAACTAACCTATACTCTATTATATTCAAGACCCCAAGTAAAAATTTTTCGACTTAATTTCAATTCGATTGAATCTTGAGTTCCACTTCAACACGTTGATGTCTAGCTGCATCTCAAAAACAAAATGAGACATCAGGTGAAATGCAAGTTTTATAGTCAACAGGGTGATTTCAAGATGGCGTCAACTTATTTTTAGTCAAATCTTTCTGGACTCAGAAATGAGACAATTTTAAAATCTTTATGATTAAAATTGACAAATATAAAATATTATAATTTTCAAATAGCTATTTTCCATTGAACAATTCGAATCCAGGGAGTCAGTGTCTCTCGAAAGGTATCGTGATCACATAACGTTCCAACACTGTAGCAAGTTCAATTCCCAAAGCAGAAAGCGAGACTAGGTTAGTTTTTTTAGAAAGCTTCGCTTTTTCTCTGGGTTACTGCCGCACAAATTCCCTACAGTTTATAATTAACCCTGAAGTAGAGTGGCTAATGACCCTGGCAGTTAATCGGACTATGCAAATTCAATTAATAAAAAAAAAGAGTGCAATACTGACTCAAAACTATTTCACAGGAAACCACTAATATTCTATTTGCAACAGACACTTTACCATACTTCATATTTAATAATCGAATTACCTTTCAATTTCTTTTTCTATACATTTGTCCTATGGTACTGCTTCTCAATCCCCTTCAACCTTCCTCAGGTGTATAACGTTCCGTCAATACGTTTTTCTCGTTTAAGCTCAATTTGGTGCTTTTGTTCATATTCTTCACGTAGACTTTATCACATGTGCAAATTTAATTTCCCGTCGCTCTTCTCTTCCTAGATACTCTTTCATGTTGCTTCTTGTTATTTCTATCTCTTTGGAATCATCGATTCTAGTGCTTATATCCCCAGGGAAGAAATTTTGTCTTTAAATTTCCTTCTAAAGAAGAGTTTCCATGGTGTCTTTTTAGTTACAGAGGTATACTGTATGCATCATTAGGTATTCTAGCATATTTGCCTTCCAATTTTTTCCCTCAATTTGGCTCATTCTGAGTCATTTTAATATGTCTTGATTTTGTTTTTCTATTTTAATATTTTTCTGTGAGGCTGGTGAGTCGCATGGATGAGTTAACTTCGACAACTGCAACAAAAGCATAAAAGTTCCTGACTAACAAACTATTCGCCATTATCCGCGTTGATAGAAACTAAATAACCCAAACGACTAAAGATTTCATAAAGAATTTTTAATATTACAGCACTAGTGATTAAATAAAAAAATCATGATTTTTTTGTAGCTGTTGTAATAATCCACTATGACGAAGACGTGGGAGACGTAAGAGTCTTTGCCGGGTAATGGGTCGAAGGGATATATCGCAATGTCCACCCACAGTCACATTGGTAGTTCAAGCCGTTTGATGGGGTCTTGTCGATTGGATGTGGATACGAAGGTGTAACCGTTGCATGTTCTCACAAGAGTTTCGGCATCTTTGTTCAATTTTAAGCCATCATACTTTACTTATCAGTCGCCCTTATATGGCCATTATTACAGAATGGACTTTTTGGGCTACGTTGAGGACTGCTTTCCTTTTTTTTGTTAATTAAGATTTTGTTTCCTCGTAGTGATATGTTCCTATATAAACACAACTCATTTTCAAAAGGCTTTTACGATTTTATGAACTTCTCTTAGATATTGACATTAATTTGTTGATCAACTTTTAAATTTTCGTACTCATTACTTGAAAATCATACAAAGTCCTGATATATGATGTCTACTAGTCTGAAATACTAAACAACTTGGCATATGAAAGGCTCATCGTTCGTGGCACGAGTGTTGGCTGACAGTTATCATAATTATGAACTTGGGTCTACTATATTCAAGTTTTTTCATGCTTGAAGCTTTGCCCAGCTTTCTGCGTATCAGCTTATTTAATTTTTTGATCAGCATCGCTTAGTAGGATATTCATTTTCCTACAAAGTTCATTAGGATTAAAAATCTCTGCAATTCTTCTAATGGTGTGGGGGCTTCGGCGTTTTTTCTCGAATTGAAATACTTATTTTAATGTTTTACTTTATCATACCTCAACTCATACCCAAGAAACTGTGCCAATGTGATCCCACATACACACTTGTCGTCGTTTAATAAGACTCTATTTTTGCTAAGAACTTGTAAAATATTTTCTAATCTTTTTTTTTATCGTCTCCGTCTAATTCCAGAACATCGCCAATAAATATAACTGTCCCTTTGCAATCAACTCGAATACTTTCTAGCGTTTTCTATGTGTAATCGATGATCTTCTTACACGCAACACGCGCCTACCTTACTCTTGAAACATTTAGTGAAGTATCTTAAAGGGATTGAATTAGGATAAAATAAAATTCATGAGTTAAGACACTTCTAGGAATCAATGGAAATGGAGACGGCAATATGCATGGAAAGATAGGGCTGAATGGAAAAAGAAATAATGAAAAGAACAGTAAAGATTTTATGCGAAAATTTAAAAGAGAGGCTTTAGAGTCCCTCTTAAGAGGTTCTGGATATTTTTGTAGAAGGCTCTAGAGGTCCTCGTGGGAGGTGCTGGAGGTTTTTGTGAAAGGTCCTTTAGGCGATGACGGGAGGCTCTAAAGGCCCTTATGTAAGGTTCTTCCTAAGGTCAGAGTTGAGCCAACGCTTGGCTAAGGCTGGCTCACGGTTAGGGCAATGCTGGTCCAGCGCTAAGCTAACACTGTGCCAATGCTGTGCCAGGGCTGACTTCTACATTTTTAACACCGCGTTGGGAGAATATTTTTCATATGTAGAGAGATACACAAAATTGTTTAAAAATACACATTAATTAGCTTTTTTGAGGATAAAGATAACACATTTCACGAGATTGAGTACTCATTCTGGCCTATAATAGGCAACCTTCTTCCTGTTTTAAGACGTCAAATAAAGTCTGCCTCCGTCAAAAGAATAATACATGGAATCATGTCTTAACTTCGACTTCACTAGGTATTGATTGGGGGCAATTCAAGGCGGTTAATGAGTCAAAGAATTTATGATAGGGATATCATTCCAAGAAAACTTGTAATTTTGAAGAAAAAAAATTATTTTTATGCTACAAATAAGAATCTAAGTCTTAACTCGTACAAATAACTAAAGTTTTCTTGAAAATATTGAAATTGTATTGTAATTTTCTTCATGTACCGAGAGAACTGTTGAATATAGCAACAAATGGACAACTTTTTTCAGATTCGCCAATGAAAGCTCATCATTATTGCAGTTGAATAAATTTATTAATACATAAAAAATAGATAGCTTCAAATAAAATAATCTAGACAATTTGTAAAATTTAAAGCGAATTAGTGATGATCCTCGAAGGCCTTGGGAGCCTTGGGATAACATTGCACTTTTCCTGAGTTTAAACTCCAAGACATACAATAAAGTCTTGCTCACGGCCCGAAGCTAGACATAGAAAACCTCTTGAGCATGTCATGACTTTACTTTAACAGGAACGCAATTTCAGAGTGTGCACAGTCAAATTATTTCTATTCGCAATTCCATAATAAAGTGATCTAGAATGCCCATGTTACGTAAGTTACACATCAAACAAACATTCTCAGAGTCAAACACATACACTGCCATGCAAAAGTTTGGACTCACTCAGAAAAATCGTTTTTTTGTTGTTGTATTTTTCGCTTTAATTATACCGGAGCCAAAAAATATCTCTTTAAAAGGTTGATTGTTTTTGAAATTTTGTTTGAAATAACCCGAGCGTGATGCCAATTTGTCTAGTTTTTAAGTAGATATTGCAAAAATAGTGTAAATTTCAATGTTTTCTTGAATTTGCAATAACTGCCGAAATAGTGAACGTTTGGCAATGTTCTTGGGCTTATTTTGAAGCTTTATTTTCACCGTGTTAAAAAAGCTTACGAGTATGAATCGTAAAAAATTTCTTTTCGAATTGCAAGAACTTGAAGTTGTAATAAAAAAAGTTGGATAAGTTTGAAAACATCTTATCTGTACTAACATCTGTACTGTACTAACATCTTATCTGTAAAAGTTAAATAAATATATATTTTGGGGAAATTACATAGAAAATTCATGATTATATGTTTCATATATTTTACAAAAATATTTTTGTAACTAAAAATCATATTTCAATTTTTCCAACTTTTTTGTTACAAATTCAAGTTCTTGCAATTCGAAAAGAAATTTTGTACGATTAACACTCTTAAGCTTCTGTGATACGGTGAAAAAAATCTTCAAAATGAGCCTAAGGACATTGAAAAAAGTTGACTATTTTGGAAGTTATTGAAAATTTAAGAAAACATTGATTAGTTTTTGAACGGATCTGCATGTCTTGAGAACGCCTGAAGTCAAAATTTAAGTTTTGGCAACCCGTGTTGAAAATGCCCTAATATTCCCTACTTTAAACAGGGAAGTGGTCGAGTGTTATAAAGGGTAACTTGACTAAAAAATTTTATGCAGGCTCTTTTCATGGGTTGCTAGGGTTAACTCTGTTTGTTTTTTTAGACAATTGCAGGCAAGTTTAGAGAGGTCCTAACTTAGAATATAGACGGGCACTACTCAAAAAACGAAAGGTATTTTCCTACATTTGTCAATATCTATAAAAATGGAATTTTTAATCAATTATAATCATAGAAGTCTTTATTTACAATAATAAATTCAAACCCTGATAGGTAAATAAGCAATACTGAGTTTATGCCAATGCAGCCAATGTTGAATAGCCTTATATGCTCCAAACATTTGATGTCTTGTGAGGCTGATGATTATATGTCTTTTATTATTGTTTATTTTATTATTATTTACGGAATCGTCGAAAGAAAAAGGGCGCGAAACCAAATCAGGAGCAAAAGCTACCCAATGAAAAAAAAATATACGCATTGAGTAATCGACAATTGTGGTCGAAAGTGATAATGCAGGAGGAAAAAGTGAAGTTATAAATGTTCAGGATGACACATGTGAAAGTAATTTATCCTGCAGATAATAAATGTTCGAAAAGTGAGATATGCAGAAGAAAATGAAAGTGTAGAAGTATATAAAAGTTTAGTTAACCTGTATAAAAATAATTTATCGACTGATAGCAATTAAAATTCTACAGTAAGATTCAAAAATAATAAATAAAATATATTTTCCATACTAATTGAACCTTTCTAGTTGTGCGTTTACACAATGTGAACAATTAATTTCCAATTTAATTGTTTCTTAATCGCAGAACCCGGGTAGAAATTGCCTCTTTATGCCTAAACTAAATTTGGCTTTTACGCGAGGCCGCAGTCAGATTTTCTAGCTAGAAGAATCTAGGCTTTCCCTCGGCTGGCCCTCGACAGGTTATTGTCGTGTGCTACTTGACACTCACTTTTCAGCACCATATTTTTGAATCAAACTAGATAAAAGGCTTTATTCATAAAGATATACATTAAAAACAATTTCTATCAAGTAATTACTTTCTCGAGGGGACCTTGTAAAGCCCTCGACAGGTAAAACGGGTAATGTGGCTGTGAGTGCAGAAAGGTAATTTAGTGTTATCATGCTTAATTATACCTTAATTGAAAAAAGACAAAAATTACCGAGACTCAAACTTTTAAAATTTTCATTTTTTTCTGATTAAATTTGAAAAATTTGGTGCTTTAGAAAATTTGAAAATACTTTTTCTGAAATATCGATTTAATTTCAAATCATCTTAGTACGTTTAATAGTCATATTTAAAAAATCGAGTTTCAAGAACCTTTTTCCTAAGTTCGAAAGTATCGGATGAATGCCGTCAAGTATTTATTATATCGTACTCAACGTGGTATCGTACCTATGGGGATTAGGCGTTCGACTTATAAGCGTGCGGTTCGTTCGATACTCGGTGCTTGCGGATATTTTAGTAAACTGCGTATCTCTTTAGTTGTAAGTAATAAGTCTTCTGTAGTCAAATTCAGAAATTAATTTAGTTTTAGAATAACGTGGGAAAGTATAGTTAAGAATTTACTGTCAATAAGAACACGAGAAAACGGAGGAGTTATTTGTCAGAGGCTACAGAAAGGTGTAAAATGTTTAGATTTATCTTTTGCAAAGAAAACATATTCTACATTTGGATTAATATTTTCCTTCTGTGAATGAAAAATTTATGGTAATAGATTATGGCAATATGCGTGACGTTCTTGTCGGGTCCTTTCCAGATTTCCCGTTCAGCGTTATATGATTTGCACAATTGCAAGGCAGGTTCAGTATTGATTTTCAGAATCTTGTTTAAGTTATTTCAATATAATCAAAGTATCTAAATCACCAAATTTTCGTGCCATAAAGTTCACCGAGTTTTTCTCGTAAATCCAAGAAATGAGTGTAAGGGTTTACCTTTAATATTGTAATAATTGTAATTAAATATTAAA
>NC_046657.1:119417669-119439881 GCF_010883055.1 Belonocnema kinseyi | reverse complement strand
TGTGTAAACCAATCGTTACTTCGTACAATAAAAAAAAATTGTCTTCTTACTGTATTAGTTAAATAGACAAGTTTACGAGTTGGTTTAAAATGTTTTTATTATAAGTTATTCCCTTAAAGCAGATTCAAGAAGATCTTAACTACTTAAGAGTCTAAGTTTTCAATCGTACATTCTTTGATCCCATTTTACACGGGTCCCGTTTAAAGAAAAACAGTTCGAGTTTCAGATAGTCATAAATATTTTACTGCCATTCCTTTATAGGCGATTTTCATTCGTTAAAACGGTCGATTTAACTGGGAGCGTCTCTCCACAATCACGTGGTCTTCAGCTCTTTCTCGTAAAATTTCCTCGCATATTTGAGAAAATTCTTTTAGTTGTACTTAATCATTTAAATGCCTATAAACTGAAAATTTTTATGTAAAAAGCTAAGCGAACAAGAACTTTATGCAGCTGTGTAATATGTAATGAAATACCTTGAAAATTAAGTTTTTAGAAAGCTGGTGTTACTAGACATTCAGAAAATTTAAAGTCTAGTCAAACCCGATTATAAATGATTCAAACTTCTCTTGTTTGAAAGAAATGCGTTCAAAAAAATGCTATCGTACATTTGAGCTGCATATTGCATTTATTCAACAGCAGGATTTAATTAGGAAAACTTTTTAAATACTGTTTAAGTGACTGAAAAACTACTACTTTCTTCTGCTGGTAAAAAAAAAATTTTGTCTTCATCTTTTTAAATCATTTTTACTTAAAAGCACCTAGTTTCCTCTTTAATTAGAACATTTTAATTAACACAGCAGACCTTCATTTTCTCATCCCTTGAGTTGCTAATCCTCAGTTCTCGCGCAAAAAGTAACAAGATTTTTTATGGTCGATGTAAGCATCGCTCGAGTAAATTGTCTCGGCGATTTAATATGATGCCGCACGTCAGGTTGTACGTGAATTTTTAGTATTAAATCTTCTTTTGCTTACAGCATTCCGAATTTAATTCCGCTCTTAACGTGAGATTGCAATTTAAGCTAGTACACTTTTCAACAATATTGTTTAAAATTATATCGATGGGTTCTACGAATATTACGCTATTGTTCGATTACCGTTAAGAAAGCCTCTATCTTCTTATTGCAAATAATAATCTTTCTTATTTTAGTCCTGTACTTTCTATTACAGTTTGTAATGTAATATAGGCATCTATAACTTTCAAAACAAGAAATTTAAAAACACTTTTTTACCTCTTTTAACACTTCTACACGTTTGCTAAACTTCATACAAAATAAAGTTAGCCTAATTCTTAATCGTAGCGGAAAGATAGACTAAAACATTTTTTTAATAAGATGATAGACTTTTTCTTAACGGTAACTAAATATTAGCATCATATTCGTAGAACTCATCGATATAAGCAATTTCGCTTGTTCATGATCACTGACTCAAAGTTTTTAGTTATCGTAAAAAACTTCGAAGAAAGAAAAGTAGTCATAATTGGTCCAAGCACATTTAGCAAACTCCTTCTTGTTATATAAACTACAAAAATATTGTCAGTGAAATCTACTGAAAGGCTTTTAGTTTACATTTTGTGTGGTATTCTTTCTTTTATTTAGTAGTGTAACTAATAGAAACTATTAAAGATCCTGTAGGGAGAGTTGAAAATGTGGGAATCGGTTCTGATTCGTTAGGCTTAACTGTAATACGAAAGTCCTTTTTAGCACTCGATTTTCAAATAACAAGAAATTATCTTAACTTATAGTAACTAATGCGATCAAATTATTACTTTATCTTGAACTTTCGTAGCATAGTGTAACGTGTCAAGCGCTTTCATCAAAAAAGAACAAAACGAAAGATGCCCAAAGTTCAAAGAAAAAGGCCAAAAGAAAACAGGCCCTGGCCTCAAAATTGAATTATCTTTTAGTCTTGTAGTCCAGTCATTTGATACTTTTATCCAGTAATTTCTGTGGCATTCGTTCTTTTTCTCTTAAGTTCTTCATTTGGGGGTGCATAATAAGGATTTAGGTTCTGCGAACAGGATTTGGTCCCGGAACACGAACAGTTTTTTGTAAAAAGGTGCAAAATATGACAATACATTCGATTGGTGCTTTCCTGTGCATTTGAGAGAAAAAAGTGTTCTTACATAAATTAAAGTAGATAAAATTCTGCGTAAGACTAAAAAAACGTTGTTGTATCATGAATAGTCTAGGAGTTACGGCCTTTTAAGGAACATGTTTTCTTGGTTTCTCTATAGCTCAAATCCTGATGGCTAGATCTAAAAATGTTTGACAGATGAATAAGAGTAGATGTGAATACCTGTATTAAAAACAACAAACATTATCCTAACTATGATATATTTCGAGTTAGCAACTGCCAAAGGTAACCCATTTCGACTTGAAATTACAGGTAAATGCCCAGAATGTAAGTAATAGTGATCAGTAAATTAATTAATCATATAATTAAAAATAATTAACTGATTTTAATAAATAAATAAATTTCCATCGCCCATCAAATGTGCATTTTTCGGCATTTTTCAATGAACTTTCTACTAAGGACGCTTATTATAGATGAAAAATAAATACATAAAACATTTTTAATTTTCCTCATAAATTTTTTAGGAAGTATTAAAAATGTAAGACCTATTTTTACTAGTGGATTGGTATTTTGGTAGTTATAATAAACTCCCCTAACAGAAATTGCAGGACAAAATTCCAAAAACTGCACATTCTATGGGTGATAATAATTTATTTATTAATTTAAAATGACAACATATTTATTTTTAATCTATAATAAACCTCCCGAGTAAAAAATGCATGCTTGGTGGGTGATGGAAATTTTGTTAATGAAGCAATTATTTATTTAATAATAAAAGTGGTTGATTATTATTTATTTGATAGTTAATTCATTTAGTGATTACTATTACTTGACATGAAAATTTATATGTTAAGTGAAAGGTCGTAACTTTATTCCACGTGCGATTAAGTCACTGAATTGATTAAGGGTATACTTTGCAAGGTTATTATTCGGGACCTATTGGGGTTAGGAACATTCTTTTTTTATACTTACGTATGATTAAGTTTTCTTTTATTTATCTTGTTAGAACTTTCTCGTGTTACACCCATGAAGCGAGGGATTTACAAAAAACACGACTTTTGGATTTTCCATGAAAAAAGAAAAAATAGGTATATTCGATACATGGGGAGTTGGAACATTTTTTTTGAATTTGCCCAGAATTAAGTCCCCTTGTATTTATTCTCTAGGAACATTCTTTTATGACAATCCCGAGATTAGCTCTTTACAAAAACTGAACTCTGAGAATTTACCTGTTAATTCAGGTCGAAATAGGTCACCTTTGGCGGGTGCTAACTCGCAATCTACTTTGGTACATTTTTCCAAGAAAATGTGCGTGTTCCGAGACAAAATCCTGTTCACAGAACCTGACCCCTTATTATGCACTTCCAAATAAGGTACTTAAGAGAAAAAAAAATTAACTGTCGCAGAAATTACCGAATTTGCACCATTTTTCGGACCAGACACGGAGAAAAAGATATCGCACAATGATATCGCAACACCTCTACATTGAAAGAAAGCGCAATATGATAACGTACAATCAGGTCCCGGACCTTTGTACGATATTATAATGCACTATTATCACAGAAAAAATTACGCTAAATCTTATTGCTGTCATCTGCCACGGGCGGCGTACTTTTGCAGCAATGGGAAAAAGGCAATGTATTAGTGAGTACGAGCTATAAATCGGGACACCAGGTTTAAAACAATCACAGAAAAAACTAAAAATTTTCTGCAGGTAAGACCTGCAACGGTTGATGCTTGAACATATTTTAGCGAAAATTTCACTGAGTTTAGAAAAATAATTCGGAATTCGTCGGCTGCGTCGCGCTGAAGTAAACAAATTTCAGTAAAACATGTGAAATAAACAACAGAAACACAAAAAAAAATTTATTCTTATTAGTATATTTCCTCCGAAATAAATCACATTATTGTAGACGAATCAGAACTTATTTAATACCATTTAGGAAAAGCGCAAAATGTAACTGAAAGATGGGAATCCCCATTTCTCTCAAACTTAATGAAGTTAAACGACGCTGGGTAGCGTTGGCATCATAATTGTCGCTACACCTCTAATAAAAATGGAGCGATTATAAGATGAAAGATTATCCAAGCAAGGTGAAAAATTGAAAATTATATTCGATACACGTAAAGTTTACCTGGCAAGATTAAGTTTTGTTCCGGTGAATCTTTCACCTGGAATCGATGCAAACTTTATCTTTAATTTTTTTATGATCGCTTGCTGACTACTTGAACCCTCGCGAGATCACAAAAGAAGACATACAATCACAGAAAGAACTAGGGCTTCACTAAGGTTGCAGCTCAAATAAAAGTTGGTATAATTTGGTACTTGAGCTCCAATAGATACCTGTAGAGAGCCAAAAGGGTTCATTTAGAGCGCTTTTGAAAGAAACATAAACTACATTCACAAACTAAACGCTTGCAACGTAGGGCTGGTAAGTTAGGAATCGATTTACAGTTATCGGCAACTTTGCTACATAACCTGAAAATGATATTCATCAAGTCATTATATCACTTTAATCTGCGGTCTAATTTTTTGATTTAATCATATTTATCAAGTTATGTCTATCAGAGTTCGATTACATGTGTGCTTTAGGGTAAAAATTGTGTTATTAATTAAACATAATATCTAAGTGATCAAAGCGACAAATAGGTTCTTCAGAAATGGGCTCAATTACAATTGAGATCCTTCAGAACCCCAATATTGTAATTCATGCGATATAGTTTTCTCAGTGGATGACTGGACTATTTATAAATGCTAGATGTCCACCTTCGTTTGATACTTAGGGCATACTGCAGGTTTGAATCAAGCCTGTATTCGAAATGCAAAATTAATTAATTTTAAAAATTGAAAAATTATAATTAAAAATCTGACAAAGATGTAATTCCAGTTTATTTATCGAGTATAGTGAGGCAACTCAATTTTGTGGTTAAATCCTGGTTTCGATGCCCTTAAAATGCTTCGATCAAGCTGATATTTAGCATGCAAAATTGAGACGCGATGAGACTGTCAGTTAAAGAAGTAGACCTGATACGATATGGTCGAAAAGCAATGAGCGGGAGGAAATTGCCCTAAGTAGAATTTGGAATTTTACCTGTGCCGAGATGCTGATGGGAAAAATACCACTATCATTTTGGTTCTCTTATTCTTCGCGAGTTCTCCAGAAATAATTTCTTCGCAAAAATTCGAGGCTAGATATGGTACTTCTTGCACATTTTA
The DNA here is from genome assembly GCF_010883055.1 of Belonocnema kinseyi. NCBI lineage: Eukaryota > Metazoa > Arthropoda > Insecta > Hymenoptera > Cynipidae > Belonocnema > Belonocnema kinseyi. Next base: position 119,434,591 of record NC_046657.1, on the reverse strand, counting down.
AGTGTTCACATTGACAGCAATATTTTTGGTTTCAATTTATGAAATTTCAATAAATAATTTCACACCTATTGCTGTAGCTACCATAGGCTGTTCTTGAGAATAGTATAATTCTTTGACTATACTGATAATAATGTTAAAAAGCCCTGAGTAACTAATTTTATAATTTTATGACTTCAATGCAATCTGAGGTTTTTGTTTTTCTTATTTCCTTATAATAATTTTAGAGCAGGTTCCCTTGAATGTCTATCTTACAAGATAATTTTTTCACGAACATCGTACGTTTCTGAACTAAGGCGGATTCGACTACTGCTGCCCCGACACCACACCTGCGAGGCAGTGGTCCTACGTCGTTATGGTCAACCAATTTGGTATGTCTCAAGCGTTTACGCTCAGAGAACTTCACTACTAGCCCAAACTTTAGTGAATTGTAAACAGTTCAGTCAAGTTGATGCCCGAGGTACGATACAACACAAGTCCACTAGGAACCGGAGTAACAACACCTATATCGAGTTTACCAGAGTTGGGTGAAAACAACTCGTCAACGACCAACGAACCGCAGTGGCTACTTACTTAGACCGATCATATAATTGAGAATGAGTTTTGGCAAGTCCAGAATTGAAACCTCACATGCATCACCAAGAAAGTGTCACTCGTCGATTTCGATAGAACTTTACAAATTTTTAGAGTTATGGAAGACCATAATCGAATGCCATAATCGATACTTATTTTTTTATATCGGCAAAGGTTCAAGTTTAAGGGTATAAACTACCCCTCCTATCTAAGGGGTGTTTTACCCGTTTTAATTGCAGTCAGTAGAGTGATTTGACAGTTAGTATGCTTATTAGGGGTTGTTGATTTTGTTGAACCAAAATTTGAGGTTAAAATTGCAAAATTCAAGATGACGAAATAAAAATGGTGCCTGAACTTCAAAAGTGAAGGGTGGTTTTGACGTTTAAACTAGAATCAATCATGTGATTCAAAAACCGTTTTGATGTTGCTGAATTCAAATTTTTGATCGAAATCACCAAATTAAAGATGGCGAATCCACAATTATGCCTTCCTTTGTGTCACAGGAGGGTTGCTTCACTTAAACTAGAATTAGTCGAGTGATTCTGATACTAAAATGCTTCTATAAAGTTTTTTTATGTTGCAGAATTCAAATTTGAGGTAAAAATTACAAAACGAAAAATATAGCAATTGTCATGTAAAATTAATCATTATTAACGACTATCAGTCGAGAGTTAGCGGTGTCAACAAATTCATACCTCGCTCTTCACCGGACCTAAAAATAATGAACGAGGAGGTGGTGGATATCTATTCCCTCTTTTTATTTTTCTGCTTTTTTTATTTATTTTTATTTAGTTATTTTTTCTCAGTTATCATTTCTTATTTGATTTCCAGACGTTTTTTTTTTAATTTTCATACCTTTTTCTCTGGTAATTATCGTAAATAATTCCATTCCAGTACAAATCATAATCGTAGGTGAATTGCTAGTCACTGACATTGAGAAATACTCCTACGTTCAGAGCGACACGTCATTTTGGGTCCGCAATCTTGGATTTTAGGATTTCAAGCTCAAAATTGAATTCATCAACATCGAAAACCCTTAAAAAACTTTTTATCTTTCAAATTTAACGATTGATTTCAGTTCAAATGTAAAAAAACACCCTTCTCGTTTAAAATGTTGGCGCCATTTTTATTCCGCCATCTTGAATTTAAAAATTTTGAACTCAAATTTGAATTCGGCGAAACGAAACTCCCTAAGTAGCATTTCAACTTTCAAATCACTCCACTGATTTTAATTCAAACGTTCAAACCACCGTCAAGATGCGACGGGTAGATTCTACCCTTAAAATTGAAACTTTGCCGATATGAAAAAATACATATAGATTATTTTCCATACCTCTACAAATTTTCAAAGTTTTATCCAAATCGGCGAGTGACACTCCCGCAGTGTCAGTAAGTTGCTCGAAAGTCTTTCTAACTTCCTGCCCTAAAGTTAATTTTATACCACCTCCGCCGTACAGTGGTAAAAAAACGATTTTCTTTGTTTACAAACCTAATATCTCAAGATTGGCTTAAAGTAATTTAATGGAATTCAGACTGAATACAGTTCACGTCATACATAATTAGGGGAAAATACTCACAAGATCCATATATATTTACAAAGGCCGGAAAAATCTATGGTAAATCGGATACTATTAATATTTTATGAATAAACTGACTTAAACTTTTAGAAACGATGATACATTCTTGTATATTAACACTTTGTTTATTTACATCTGCCAAACTGAAATCCAAAGGAAAATTGGTACTTCCGATTTTTATTGTCCTGCAAAATTTGATAAAACATGAAAAAACGTGAATTTTCAGGTTCTTTAGCTGGCAAAGCTATTGTATTTTTTTGTTTTATCGAATTTTCTAGGAAAATGAAAAATCGAAGGTATGAATTTTCCTATAGATTTTCGTTTGGCCGATATGAGTAAAGAAATTTAAGTGTTAATATAAAAAAATTTATCAATATTTCTAAAAGTTTAAGTCAGTTTATTCATAAATTGTGAAAAGTACCCAATTTCCCATGTATTTTTCGGCCTTGGAAATATATTTCTATCTTGTGAGTATTTTTCCCTCATTAGGAATGACGTGAACACTGTATTCAGTTTAAATTTCATTCAATTCCGTTTATCCAATCTTGATATATTAGGTTTATGAACAAAGAAAAACGTTTTTTACCACTGTGCGCCGTCAGTCTTCGACACATAACAGGAACCCTCCCAGTGACGTATAAACGTGAATATCTCTGAAATTTGCAGTAGCTTCCCTTTACATTTTTAAGTTATCTTAACCAAAAAACCAATACAGAAAAAATTTTGTGCATGCGAGGGATATCTGCATTTATTAGGTTCAGTAGGTTATTTTGTTTAATAAATATACCGTTCCATTCGCATTTAAGGACCCTGAGACAGTAAAAAAACTGTGCTTAATAAAGAGCACACCCCTAGCACCAAATCAGGATAAGTGAATGAGTCTTTCTTCAAACGGGCCATTGCTCAGTCAGAAGACGCTTGTGGCATGTGGGAAGGCTTTGGTATGTAGGATCCGACGAACTAAAGAAACGTTAAGTGCTTTAACAAATCATGTGAAAAACATCTAAATGAAAAAGTAAGCTTTTTCTTGATTGCCTTTCTCAAGTGATTGTTTTTAAGTATTAAAGAAACGTTTGAAGGAAATGTTACGACACATTAAAAAAAATTATATTAATTGCATTACTGTTCATTAGGTAGTACTGTAATAAAAACTTTAACGTAGATTTTCCTAACAAAGATTTTTAGCTTATGTCCCCTTTCTTCATAAACGGCCCGAATTTTTCAAATCTAACAGCTGATGACAGGATTACATATCACCAAACCAAAAGCGAAAAAATGAAAAGTCGAGGTGTTTGTTACGACGAATATTGTTCGTCGAGAAAGTTTTGTAAAGTAGAAGTCAGCTAAAGCCATTGCACCTGCTACCGTGTGGGTGAGATACGAAGAAAAGAGATCCTTTGGGATCAAATGGAAAGCGGATAGAGGAACATCGGTGAGAAGTCAGCGACTATTCGCGACGACATCGTACCGACGATTTACGAACTTTCAACGGAGCTACGGGATCCTTTACATTTTTCCGTTACAAATGGTTCGTACTGGTAGATATCTTACGAAAAGCTTCGATACGTTTCGGAATATAAATAGCGAAACGTGATTCACGACGATCTCAAGTCGCACAGATGTATTTTTCAGCATCGATAGAAATCCCGGCGATACATATGGCTAAAGACGACTTTTCAACTTGCAACTTCCGCTTTTCAATCGTCGATGTATTCAGAAAACTACGACTACCTCAATCACACTTCCAATTGCATTTTAAGTTTGAGATTTAAAGTTTGAGATTTGAAATGAAGATTATTTCGATTTTTATATCAATATCGAAGCACTTTTGGCCTCAGATCATAAGTCAATATTCTATACAATTTCGAAACATGACAAAATCATACCAAATATTCTATAAAGTTTCAGAACATACTAAAATTCACTTAAATATTAAAACAAATGTTCTGAAATACATTTTTACAGTTAAGCTGATTTTTTGGTTTTATCATATTTGAATAAAAACTTGAAACTTGTATGTCATTGGGTTCGTAAATCGAGTTTTTTAGCAGAGCGTCAGGTTCAGATACTTTTAAATACTTCTGATACTTATCTTTAAAGTTAGCTCAAGAACAATAAGAAATAATAATTATTGTCAATTATCGACATTTTACAAAACCTTCGATATGTTACGTTTTTTTGCAATATATTATAAAGCTCACATTTTTCCTTGAGCTGGTGCTCATTAGACGTTAAATTTGTATAGCTTTCGTGAAATAATACAGTGAAACTATTCTATGGCGCTGATATGGCGCTGATGGTGGGTGAGAACTGATTATAGCCCATTCCGCTTTTGTTTGTTCACGCCTGAGTGCTCGCCTCAGTGACAAACACAGACCCCACGTATTTCGCGCAGCTCCTATTACACCCACCTGCAGCGAAACGTCAATTTTCGGCAACGCTATAGAAAGGAGGGCTATTGAAGAGTTTTACTGTATAGAAAAAAATTTAATTTACTATTATTGTAAATATGCAATACTCATCACATTCCTGCTTTACATTTTTGTCATTCTACCTACATCCACACGAAAAGAGGTAGGGAATGGAAGGTTTGCTAAATTAAATAAAATGCACTTAGAAAAGATCATGTACACTTTAAAAACAATAGCAATAATTAAACAACACATTTTTCGTTGAAACCTTGTACAGTGTACATAAAGATGGATTTTTGTAAGATTGAAAAGTGACTAAATATAGTTTCAGAATAAAATCCATACATTCTTTAACTTTAATATTTTTAAAGCTATTTATACGATTGCGATATGCGAAAATATAAGATGGCAATAATAAGTCCGAAAAAGAATCGGAGCCTCTTGGCATCGGAAATGCAAGGCTGCTCCTCTTATATCATTTTCGTGGTTGAAAAAGACCGTTAGGCGCGACCATTCATAAGTTTCATTTGACCGCGCAAGATACAGCGGACGTGAGAATCCATAATGCTATTGTAGGGTTATTACATATAGCTGGGATATCATATTCTTACATAGTATTTTTCTTTTTCAGCACCCTCGGTTCAGATAGTAGACGCCATGGGAGACCCCTTAAGAGATAAGTACTATGAAGCAGATAGCACAATAGAACTCTTGTGTGTCGTCCGGCATATAGCCATGCAGATGCAGTACAGCGTTGTGCAGTGGCTTCATGGAAACAGAACTTTAAATTACGACACAACAAGAGGTGGAATTAGGTAAGTGGTAGTATATATATTACGCAAAAATACAAGATTTCACCTTAACGACCTTAATCTCACAACGTATCCTAAATGGCAATTGTAGCAGTAGCCCAGTACTTTTCATACTGGGCTACCGGCTAAAAACTGGCGCAATAATAGATCAATGCTATAATCGGCCTGCAAAAGTAAAACTTACTGTACACGTACCGTTTACACTATTGAATTGATACCAGTTGTTCACTAGTTCTTGTCTACTAGTTTGTCAGTATATAACATACACGGAAAAAAATTGTTTATTAAAAATCCAGTGACTTTGTCTCGTAGTCTTGGATATGAGAGAAAGTCAATGAAAAAACACATTCATCAGTATTCAAGAAAATTATAAATCATCATCTGAAAAGCATGTAACGTTTCAACAGAATCCTAGAGACTGAGATCGCCAAACTAAGCGACATTTACTGGAAGTCTAGTTAACAAGAGCTTTATATTTTTGGAGAAAAAAATTCTGAATTCTGAGGAACAGATAATAAAAATTCAAAACATGATTTCTCAATAAAAAAAAAATTATTTTTTCACTTATTGGTATGTAATCTTCATTTTTTATATTTATTATTTAACACAATTCCCAAACACGGTCGTTACACATGTAATCGGACGCTTAAAAGCTTGAAAAATTCCAGTCGCTGTGGGCTTGAACCCTCCTATGCTACCTGAAAACGTGTTTTCTACTGCGCGCTCTAACTATTTTCGCCATCGAAGCACTTAGATCGTGGTTACAAAATCTCGGCCAAGAAGTTTAAGGCAGCGACGTAGCAAGTCTTACGGTAAGCTCTACTTTCTTCGAACTAAAAGTTGTTGAACTCACTCTTTCTTTGAAGAAAATGTATTTGAATGATTAATGAGTAGTTCTAAGGTGAGTCGAACATTTTTGAGTGACTTATTAAGAACAAATTTTGTTTAGATAGAATTTAGAAATGTATTTTAATTTTTTCTAAAAAGGCACGATATTCTTTTGTCATAAAAAATTTAATAAGTTTATGAACTATCAAAAGGTAATAAATAACAAAGAAAAGTCAAGTGGAAAAACGTTTTACTAAGCTTCATGACAAAAAACGATTTTATTTAAAACCAAATCCTGCAAAACAAGCGCGCTTTTCAATATATCTAATTCTTTTATGATACTTTCTCACTTAGTCTTCCATGCGAAATAACAGTTTCGAAACAATAATTTAAAATATGTGAAAAAAATAATTGAATTTTACTTATTTCAGAAAGGGCTTGAAACTTTCTGTCTTTATAATATTCAAAACGTTTAAAACGACCCTTAAGTTATAAGTAATAAGTAAAAGACAAGTACCAACATTCTTTAATAACTACAGTAGCAAACAAATGATTTTGTGCATATAAAGCAAATAATTAAATTTCACTTATTTTACAAAGGGCTCAATACTTTTCTTAAATAAATATTTAAATCGTTTAAAAGCTATATAAAACTGATAAAAAGTAAAGAACAGTGAATTTTAAAAACGCTTTAATAACTTTAGTGACAAAAAGCCATCGTCTGTTATGTAGAAACGTCCATAAAATGCACAGTTTTTAATTGATATCATTTTTTTATAATTCTTTTTAATTCAGCTTTAAATGTAAGATAACAATTCATAAACCAAAATTGATAATACGTGAAAAAATTTTACTTTCATTTTTGATATCACCTATTTCAAAAGGTTCTCGACATTTTATTTTTCTTGCGAATATAAAAACACTTTGAAATCAGAAGAAGAAGAAATTCTAGAAAGAAAAATCTATTGCAGGAACTTCCAACTTGAAAGTGATTCAGTCTTACAGTGTTTGGATATAAAAATGTTCTTTTTTTCGCTTGAATTATTGTTTTAAAATTTTAAAATGTGTAATTGTCAATTTTTTCATAAATCTCTTATAAAATATAATACATTTTCGATGAACTTTTTTAAACTGTTGCCTTTGACTTACTTTTCCTTAAATATATACCTTTAACCAGTGATATAATTGTTTTAATTATTATTAAAGAAATATATAGTAATAGTAGTATCTTAAAACATTTTTAAAACCTGTAACTTTCTTTAACGCTGCCATATACATATATAATTATTATTTTTAAAAAGTTTACCATTTCGAGTCCCAGGTTTTATTCAGGATCAATTAATTATTTTTCAGAATGTCGCGACTTTGTTTAGAAACTAAAAATAAAGAACCCCAAATTATATTTCTTCATTCTTTACAAATCACGTATATCACTTTATTGAATTAAAAAGGATAATAATCAAGAAATCTAGCGATCAAGTTAGAATGTTGGATGTTAAGGTGGAATTTAAATTTTGACTTATGATGCTTTTACTTTTAAAATTTTAATATTTCAGAGTAAAGGATTTCGTAAAGCACTTCTAATTCAGACCCGATTTGATTAGTTGTCTATACCATTTGCTTTCTAAAATTTTAACTGGAATCAAAACCATGTCAAAGTCTTTTATAATAATCATGTTTAATCTCTTATTATGCAATATGATATAAAGTTTAATTAAATGTGATTGAATAACTGTTTCTATCATAATTATTAATTCAAAAATGATGTGGTTTAGAAAATAAATCCCATGTCCTTTCTCGAACCAAAAAAAAATCCTGACCGAAGAAACAGCCTTCTAGTAAATAAAATCACAACCAATAACACTAGGTGAACAGCGCAAGAGAGGCATAGCGTTCAAATGCGCAATATGCGTGGCGTTGCGGCAAATGTTTGCTGCGCAATTATAGTTCCCGTGCGGAAAAATTACGTGGCAGTCTTATGTAGTGAGATCGGCTGGCTAGACCGAATCTAGACCGTCTACTTAAGACGGTCTGACATCGAAGTGGTCTGGCTGGACCCCTCTCAAACGATCTCGGTTGAAAATGGGAAGTGCTATCGTGACAGTGTATGTTGTAATCCTCAGCAGACAGAAATGATTGGGAAAACCTAAAAGAATATTAAAGTTTGCAGGAAAGTTTTGTGTTGAAGTCAGATTGACACATGTCTAAGTTTGTATACACACTATTTTTTTGATAATTACTGAGCAATATAATATCCACTTATATGAGATAAGATTAATTGATTCTTTCTCAAATTGCAACCTAACCTACAAAAGACCAGAGAGGAAGATTTTATATATGTCTTTACATCGTACTGAATCTATTTCTAGCCACATTTTTAATAAAGACGAAGATGGACAATAATGATTTGAGAAAAATGTTATGTTATGTTGTGTTAATTGTCACCTATCCCTCCGCGTCCGTAGGATGGCCATACTTATGATCAAGGTCGTGAATTGTCTGCTATTTTGTTATCAACATAGCAGTCAAAATATCCTGCTTTGAAATCACCCAACACAATAAGGAAAGAATCCATGTAATAGTATTTAAAACTTGATGAAAACTCGATATCGATCAATGATTTTATAGGTTATCTTAATTGTCGCGTATCACTCGGCGTCCGTACGACGGCCGTCCTCAGGGCTAATATCGTGAATTGCCTGCTATTTTGTGATCTTTATTATATAATAGTTGAACTTAAAGTAAACTAAATTAATTTTCAACAAAAAAACGAATAAATGATGAATCTTGAACTGAAATATTTCAATTTAATCCTTGCTTGCCACGCATCTATGGAGTAACATACTTTCCACACCGAGTGAGTTTTTACCCCAGTGACGAAAACTGTCATAAAAAATAAACTACTGAATATTTTAACTTGAAATTTTCATTAGAGCATACTAAAATTCTGATTTAAAAGGTAGTGTGCTATCTGTGAAGTTCTGATACTATTTTTCCCTCCTCTTTCTATACGGTCTATTCTAGACCATCGCTGGGTAAAGCGTTACACGTCTGGCCAGCGTCTGATCAGCTCATCTATTCTGGACGACCTGATCAGCGGCTGGTCAGCGCCGTCTAATCTAGTCCATCTCATGGTTTAGGCGTTACACTTCTGGCCAGCGGCGCTATTAGACCGTCTGTCCAGCGTCCCATGCAGAAATTTTGATTAAGCCCTGGGCGGGGCTAGACCGGGCCGGGTCGGTCCCATATCGAGATTCCTGGTAGGGGCCAGACCGCGGATGAAACACACGCCCAGTTCGGGGCCAGGTTGGGACTCCCGATCGGGAAAAAAGATCGGTGCCTGGTCGGTGCCCGGTCGGTCTCATAATAATGCATTTTATGCATTTCGCGAATAAAAAGAGATTTATAAAGTATAAATATTATTATTTATTAAATATCAATAATAATAAAAAAATAACTTTCGATGGCTACCCCAATCTTTGGAATTTCCAATAATTGTTCCAATATGACTTAGAGCCGCTTCCTCTGTTGTTTCTGTGTTTTCATCGCTCATGGAATTATCACTGATCGCTGCTTCTGCTTCTAAAGAAAGTGAAATAAATAAATTATAAAACTCTCAGGCTGGCCGCTGAACTGGAAAACCGGAAAATGGCTGGGAATTTGTTGAAATAGAGAAAATCCGGGAAACGACAGTGATTTTATTTTTTTACCGGAAATTTTGTAAATATTTAAAAAACAAATCCGCCTAAGTACGATTTCAAAATTTTTTAAAATAATAAATTGTATTGTTATCGATTTCAATGATGACATCATTCAGCTCACAATGCGTAATTTAAAAATCGTTTACTTTAGAAATTTTTAATTTTAGGTTTTTATTTTTAATTTAGAGAATTTCAAAATGCAGTCTGGATGACTTAATAAACTAAAAATTAAAACCGTTTGAAGTTGAGAATTTTGTATAAAAAATATTTGTATTTTATTAACAGTAAATATAAATAAATTATTTTTAAAATGAATATGTAATTTACGTATTAAAAGGGAACAATAATTCACTTTACAAAACGATTCGAAATCCGCTCAAGATTCAGAATTTTCCAGATTTTAACGTGGAAAAAATTAACTGTTTCAATTCGAAATCTTAGTCATTAAATAATGCAAACGTCTGCCTAAAACTTTATAAACTATTTTTAAATTAAAAATAACATCACAATAATGTAGTTGTAATTAAAAGCTTTCTTTAAATTTAAAATATTTTTTCAGTTTGAAATAATCAATTTTTTATGCATTTGATTAAACATTTTTTAATCTAGGAAAAAAGAACAAATATTTCATATGTAGCAATATTTGACGGTTCATTTAAGAATAATTAATTAAAACCAAATATTTTTAAATTAACAATGTGAAACTGAATTGTTTAATATAGAAAGCCTTGAATCGTTAAAATTTGGAAGAGCTTTTAAACTTCTAACGTTTCAATTTTGATGGTTCTTTTTAAAAAAAATGTTACATTTGTAAGTGAAATTGTCGAATTTAGTTGTTCAAATAGCAATTGAAAACTTAATAATTGTATAGAAAAAATTGAATTATTTTAAAACGCATTTAAATGTTTTAAAAAGATTCAAAATTAATTTAAAGCTTGAAATGATTTCAAATAATTTAAAAGTTTCAAAAGAATAAAAACTTCTTGGTACGATTCGTAGGAAAATTGAAAATAATTTTACAGCTTGGAATATTATTTAAAAATAATATTCAAAAAGATTTGAAGATTTCAAAGATTGTTAAAAAGGAATGTGGAAGATTTTAAGAATTTTCCAGGGGTTTCTGAATGTTATAGGGAACTTTCTTTTCATTTTAAAAGATATTTAAAAATTCTAAAAAAAAATTTAAATAAGTTTAACGTTGAATAAATTTAAAATAACTTCTACATTTCTCAAGATTTTGAAATAAAATTTTGAAGCCTTACAAGGATGTTTAAAGTATTTAGGATCAAAATAATGTAACTTCCAATTTAAGAAGTATTAAGTTAAATAAATTAAATTTGTAAATTTTTAACGTATTTAGCTTGAAATTGTTAAAAATAATATAATTTAAAAAATTTTTAAGTTCACTGATTCTTTTAATATACACCTTTGAAAATGATAACGTGAATTTTTTTAGGTACAAATCGTTAAGAATAATATAATTTAAAATTTTTATAAATTCATTGATTCTTTAATTCACATCTTTAAAAATGATAACGTGAATTTATATTATTAGAATTGAATCTGACTCTTTGAACTCATTATTTTTTTTTAATTCTAAATTTTGCAGTTTATGTGCATTTCATGTGAAGTTGTTCAATTGAAAAGTGTTAGAGCCTTTCATTTTTTACGTTCTAATTACTGAGAAATGGAATACAATATTTTTTAATTAAAAAAACTCTTACAATTCAATTTCAAAATTTTAAAATGTAAGAGCTTAATTTTGAGTGCTTTAATTGATAGATTATTTTTTGTTACTGCAAGTGGAAAAATGTCTAGCTTTAGAGTTCGAATTTTTTAATTTGATTGATCGTGAAAAATGTTTGCCAACCTGAAAAAAACCGGGAATTTTTGTCTTGGATTAAAACGGCTACCCTTGCATATATAATATAATTACAAAAATTGGATTCTTACGTACTTACGTTGAGCATTCACAGGAAAAAGTATACTTTTTTCATAAATATTTATTCAGTGTTCCCAACGAAAGCTTCTTACTTCACTACACATGCGTCGCACTAGGCATCTGGTTAGTTACTATTTGCGCGCAGTTTATGATGCTAAAAAATATTATTTTTATTGTTTATTATAAATAATGACATTTCGACTTATAAAAATGTCCACTACATCGACATCAATGAATCTCGATAATAGTAAAAATTAATTAAATACATATTCTGTGAATTAAAATTATCCTTTAGATTGTGTACAGAATATGTATTTAATTAATTTTTACTATTATCGAGATTCATTGATATCGATGTATTGGACATTTTTATAAGTCGAAATGTCTTTATTTATAATAAACAATCAAAATAATATTTTTTAGCATTTTAAATTGCGCGCAAATACCAACCAATTAGACGTCGAGTGTAACGCATGCACAGTTGAGCAAGGATCTCTTGTTGGGAGTACTTGATCGATTGGTATTTTGATTCTACTACTTGATTCTGAAATTCATGTTATGAAAAGATGTCCTTCATGTATTTTGATAATGAATTTACTATTTAAAAAAACCTGAAATGCACTTTTGATTTTATCACATATTCTATTCTGATAATATCACTATTTTTGGAGATTACCTATTTTGACTATTATTAGTTAACATATTTTATAACAGATTTTATCATTTTAACTCTACATTAAATTAATAAAAAATTAATATAAATGGATAAACTACTACAAAACAACATAAACAATATGATAAATACGTTGATAAAATGATTGACTTTTTACTGATAAATGATTTTACCTAAAACTGTGTTGATATCAGCTGGAAATTCAATTTCAAGTGGTTCCAAATTTTCTTCTTCGCCAAATTCATTAGTTGAACGAGTTGGATAGTATTAACTTCTAATGGTTAGTGTTCGGTGCCTCCAAACACGTGGCGTACTTGCCTTAGGCATTTTCAATCATTTAGAAAATATTATAAACGAATAATATTACAATTTTACTGCACTATCAAAAAACAATAATCAGCACTAATTCTGTGAGCGCATAGGGATGGCGTTACGGTAGGAAATCGGTCTGGCCTGGTCTGGCCCCAATCTGGGCCACAGAATTCTACCGATCAGGGCCAGATCGGGAATCCCGGTCGGGACCAGATCCAAGAATTATTTGACAGACTAGAGAAATGTCTATCATTTATCATAAATGAGCGCTTGGTGTATGAATACTTTTTAATGAAGTTCAGAAGATACTTTACAATGACTGTATTTAAAATTTAATTAATGTTTGTTCTAATATGTAAGCAAATTCCCTGAAATTTCTGCTGACGGTATTCGGTTACAGAACAGCAGCAATAGTAAATTTCAACCCATAATGCGCTCTTTCCATTGAATTGTGTACGCCCCCTTTGTTTGCATTCTGAAATCTAATATTCTATTTTAATTCTAATTCGAGATTTTCAAGTATCACTGCCATGCAGCGAAGGCGGTTTGAGCGCCTCTCATTGGAATTAATTCACTCCAGAGCAACGTTTAAATAACGTAATTGCGATTCTTGTCGGTTGCGACGCTTCTTTCGTACTCGGTTACCTCCCTTTATCAAAGAATCTGCTTTGCCCGAGGCGCTGGGGTTGGCGGCTTTTGCTTCGGTAAATAGGTTCTGCGGTTAGTGCCGTTCAAACTCCATAGAAGGCAGCTAGAACTCGAAAAACTTAATTCCTTAGAAGTTCATCGAGTAAAAGTTTTTGTTTGATTCCAGGCACTCGTGTGATTCTACCAAGGAAACTGCGGTAACTTTTTGTACGGAAAATACTTTTCCAGATATATGCGTTTGAATATGAAACCGTGAGGCACAGCCGCAAGGACAAAAAATGATATTACTCGAGCCGGAATTTAGATCCTACTGCATTAGAGCCTATTTTGGGCTGTAACACCTTTCTGAAGCTACTTTGAATCTTTAGAGCCTACATTTTTATAGCTCAAGACCCTACTTTGACGCTGTTTAACCTTCCCTTCAATACTGACCCTACATTGAATCTTTTGAGCCCACAATATTCGAACTTCATGGAAATAAAATAAAAATTATTTTTTACTTAGATTAATTAAACTCATTGGGCATCTCAATGAGTGAATCCACACTCAATTAACAAACATATTTAATTCAAGATTTAACCTAATTATCATTAATTACTTATATATGAATCAATGCTTCTTTGAAATGCTCAACCACAAAAGAGTATTTTCTCTTAACTGAAAATGCTGAAAATTTGTACGAGAATAATATTTATCATGAAAAATTACTAAACATTGTCGATTAATAAGTTATTATAAACTATTTTATCAATAATTAATGAAAGTGTGTGTATTCAACAGTCATGTAGGTGATTGAGAATTACAAAAAATTATAAGAATGTCATATTTTCTATCGCTAACGACAAATATTATAAATGAAATATAAAATTTGAAAAATATATTCAAATATATATTTAATAATTATAATTAAATTTACTGATTGTTATTATATTTTTATTATAGCATTACGGTTAATTTATTTGCAGCATGATTTCATGGAGTAAATAATTTTTTCCATAGAACAGTACCACTTTTCCAATGGTTTTGTCATTTTTCTTACTAAACAATAATAATTGAGAGTTTCTGAAACATGTTATTATAGAAATATGACTATTTAAGTGTCTACCACTTGATTTAGTAGGAAAAATTATTTATTTTTGTCAGAAACTGTTTACTGTTTTAATTTTTTATCAAATTTATTGGAGGATATAAACAGTCAAATGTATGAAAAATAATTGACTGCTAATGTCGATTTTTGAGACGACGAGACAATTGGGTATAAAAACAATACTGTTATGAATAATATAAACTTATTTGCTAATGAATATTAGAATGAATCTTGAACTACATATTTGTATTTGTTAGTATAATTGGATTAATTATGATGCTGAACGACTTTTTTAAAATCATTGCTTAGTAAGGAGATGAAAATATATTTTTATTGAAATCAGCAAGTTTGACATTGTATTCACTTAAATCATGAATAACACAGAAGAAAATTAAAGTATGGGTTAGATTCCAGAATAGGGGCGTCACCTGTCACCTCTGTTTTGGCTGGAAAAAAAATTTGTTTGGCAACAAACTATTAGAATCTTTAATGTCAACGATAAATGAAGCAATTTGATGAGGCAAACTTGTAGAATTATAGTTACTTTTGTTACTATAGTATCTCAAATATGGATCTGCCACGATATATCGTAATAATCATATTAAACGAGGAGTTGAAAATGGTTAGTGATGTGTCCTACATTATTTTTTACTAGTCATAGAGATGCCTTACCGCCTCCACGAAACGTTGAAAAAGGATAGGCTTTTGACCAAATTATTTTTATTATTTTACGATATCATTCCGATATCGTGACATTTGCATATTTAAGACATCATATTAACAAAAGTAACAATCATTTTTAACTTCTGTCTGGTCAAATCGCTTCATTGACAGGTAACGCCCCTATTCTGCAATTGCACCAGAATATGTAGTATCAAGTTCTTTTGAAGCGTATAACGTAGAATAATTCTAAAAGACAGAACCAATTTATATTGAACTTTTCAAAAATCGTTTTCAATATTTAACGACACAGAAAATTTAAAAAAAAGTTATTATTCAATTCATTATTTTGGATTTAGAAAGATTTTGGACCTTGAATTATTGGACATGTACTAATGATTTTCATCGAAGACATTCTAACGCGTTCCGTTAGCTGAATCGGTTAGGACGTTAGGCTTTTCGTAAATACTCAAAGTGTGCGTACAATCTCGAATTCGTTTCTTAGTGCATAATTGCAGATTTTTCAATGCACTAGGATTTAGGGTTAATATAAAAAAATTCTATAAATAATTTGTGTAAAAAATAATAGCGAATATCCTTGATATTCATATCAAAGATATTATTTTATTTTTTCTAATAAACAACAAAACTTATTTTTATTCATCCATATTGGTGTGAGATTATAGAGAACCTGCTTTGATGCCACAAGTCCTAAAGTAGTAATTTGAGCTT
Source organism: Belonocnema kinseyi (assembly GCF_010883055.1). NCBI lineage: Eukaryota > Metazoa > Arthropoda > Insecta > Hymenoptera > Cynipidae > Belonocnema > Belonocnema kinseyi. Next base: position 119,418,638 of record NC_046657.1, on the reverse strand, counting down.
TAAACTAGGGTCTAATGTGTCTTAAATATATACCCTACTTTGACGCTAAACGTGGAAACACGGCCGATTTCGGACACTTTTAGCGTCAAAGTAGGGTCTAAATTACATTGAAATCGCTGCTTATTTAGAATCTATTTTACAGCTTCCAGCCCCTACTAAGGTAGGAGTTACGGCTGCAAAGTAGGGCCTAAATTTCGACTCGGGTAGCCATGCATCCCAGACTTTGCAGTTAAATGTTCATTACATTTTCAAAACCTTTAATACCTTCTTTGCCTAACTTCTCGAAATTGTGCCCCGAAAAATGTTCATGTCGTACTAAATTCTGCATTAATAGAGTGATGTCTTATTAACTTGATAATTATTCTCCCTATCTATAAAGTAAAATAAATTATATATATCGAACAAATTTTCACAGAATTCTAATTTTCACTCAAGTTCAATAGAACTTTTCTGTAACTCAGTGGGCAGAAATATAAAATCAAAAATCTGAAGACATGAGTTTGAATCTCAGCGGAGCCAGAGAAACATTTTTTTAAAATTTGTGGATAAAAATTAATAGTTGGAAAAAATTTTAAGGGAAATCTAGTGAAAAGAATAAATAGCTTGAATAAAATATAATTTCTTATAAATATTTAATAACAAGTGTAAACTTTTTTGTATTAAACTGATGGAGTAAAAAATAAATGCCAAAATAAAACGCTCAGCACAGAATCATTGGACGTACTATTTTACTAAGCATCACAAATTAAACTTTATGAGACTGAACCGCTTATACGAACCCAAATGTGAAGCGTTCTCTTGTTTTAAAAAGTAGTTAAATCGCATGTTCCGTAATAAACACATGGCGTAATTATTTTTCCAGTTCACGAGAAATTTATTTGTCCGTCGGCTAATGTGAGAATAAAATGTGAAACGAAAAAGTGAAAAGCAAATGGGCGAAAACAGTTTATTATATATACTTGAAGAATG
>NC_046657.1:119371302-119417569 GCF_010883055.1 Belonocnema kinseyi | reverse complement strand
ATATTCGGTTCGGTTTTGATTCTTCTAGAACCAAACCGAAGGGCCTATGACAAAGTCCAGGGGTGGTCCAGAAGGAATTAACGCCCAAGCGGAGGTATAAAAACCGTGCCGAAAGCTGAATAGCACCTTGGTGAGGTGTCTAGAACGGTGACTGTGGGATACCGGGCGATTTCTCAGAGTACGCAGCCTTATCCTTTAATGCGGGGCTCTACAAGGATGGACGAACCCCTTTCCCTAGCTTCTCGTGGGAACAACAATGACAACACCAAACATAGTTATAGAAAGTGCGGTTCGAAACAACAAAACGCGCAGGGCTCCCGACAATGGGTCGGCGAACAATGCCGACCACTCTAGAGCTGGGGGAGCCAATGAAAATGGATTCAATGCGATGGATCGACCGGATCTCGCGACCTTTAGGTGGACGGAGCGACTGAATCACGACTTGCTAGAGTGCTACGATGCAAGTGTAGTTCCTGAACGGGGTTACATGGTACGGCTGCATGCTCTGTGGTGCGAGAAACACTCGGAGTTATCGCACTTTTCGCAGCAACGTCTGCGAAACCATGCTGAACTACTCCAAAAAAGGGGCTATGTAAGCCGAACGCCTACTCTACCACAGCTAGAACAAGCCGACAACAGAGAAAGAGAGACGACACTAGGACCAACCGCGGGCAGGCGTCCACTAGAGAAAGAGCAATGCTGTATGACCCGGAAAAACATCAACACCAAGGTTTCTCTCAAGCCTAAAGATCTGGCTGAAATGAATGACGAGCTTCGTGGACATTTTTCCGGTGAATCCGACCTCTGGGCCATCAATTATTGTGTGTAAAATGCAGCGAGAGCTTTGGCCGATGCGAAAATTAAAAAGAACCAACGGTTGATGAAAAGACCCAAAGACGAATGCATCAACTTGCCATAAAGATAGGCTGGGCAAGACAGTACGCGTCCCGCATTCAGTTCGTGATTGACTACATTACATCTGGCAGGAATTTTACCGCCACGGTTCGAAAATTCAGGCGCGAACTCCGGACCCATTATCACACACTTAACAAGTCAAAGCGGCTGACCATCAGGCAGCATATTGTTGAGAGAATACGTATACTATCTGACGCTAAGAGAAGTCTAGTACGGAGGGAGAGGTAGGTCAGAGAAAATCAACAGTTTCTATCTGACCTATCTCGTCTCTTCGAAGATCCTTCAGTTACTGTCGAACACCCACCCAAACCAGAGGAGGTCGAAGTATTTTGGAGAGAAGTCTACTAAGTTCAGCATAGACCGGACGAAGCCTCAGAAAATATAAATAGCTTCAAGGAGTTACGTGTTGCCCTCATAATACCTGATAAAGAATGCCCACCCATCACTACCGAGGAGGTGAAAAAAGTATTAAGAGGGATGAGGAACTATTCCGCACTGGGACCAGATTGTATCAAAACCTTCTGGTGGAAGAAGTTTTCCTCAACCCATCAGCATTTGGCCCGTATTTTCACCTCATATTTGAAGTCGGAAGAGCCGATTCCAGACTGGTTGGTGGAAGGGCACACAATACTCCTGCCGAAAATAGGCAACTTATCTAATCCGAAGAACTACAGGCCAATAAATTGTCTGAACACGCTTTATAAGATATTCACAGCTATCCTAAATGATAGGATTGTTCGGGCAATTGAACCTGTGTGGCAAGAAATGTATGAACAACGAGGCTCAAAGAAAGGCGTAGCCGGATGTCGGGAGAACCTGCTCATCGATAGATGTGTCTGCAAAGATGCAGCATTCTACCAGCGTGACCTATCGATGGACTGGATTGATTATCGGAAAGCTTTCGATTCGACATCCCATAGACTTATCATCTGTCTTTTGGGAATCTTAAAGGTTCATCCGCAAATAGTTGGGTGCATAGAGAGATTGATGCCGCTTGGGAAAACCAGATTTACTATCTCATCTCGCAAAAATCGTGTGACAACTAGCGAGGTCACGTTTCAGAGAGGTGTTTTTCAGGGCGACACCATGAGCCCACTGCAGATCGAAAGTACAAGGTCAGTCATGTATTTTAAATGGACGATCTTAAGATCTATGCTAAAAACAGAGAGCAACTGCATCTAGCTCTGGGGATTGTCGAACGATATACTAAGGAAATTGGAATAGAATTTGGGTTAGACAAATGCGCCAAGGTTTATTTGAAGCGAGGAAAACTTAATGACATCCCTGAACATCCTGAGCTCGTTGATAGAAGCGCCAATACGACACCTTTGCGCTGGAGAGACTTATATATATATCTGGGCGTGCCACAGAGCCGCATTCAGGATGTGACATCTATAAAGGATACTCTCCGAAGCAGATAAAAACGTCTCATCCGACAGATTTGGTCTTCCGAACTGTCGGCGAGGAACAAAGTATCTGCAACGAACATGCTTGCCGTCACGGTACTACTCTATTCATTTGGAGTAGTTCCATGGACGAAGAACGAGCTCAGATCTCTTGATATCGGGACAAGAAAGGTTATGCACATGAACAAAAGCATGCATCTTAAGTCTTCCGTTCCGCGACTGTACATCTCACGCCGTCAAGGGAGTCGCGGAATATTGAGTCTTAAATGTCTTCCCAACAGTATTATTCTGGGAACAGCACATAGAGTTGCAAATGGAAGAGATCCTCTTCTTAAAATGGTCAGGAATCACGAAGAAGTGGGCAAAGGAGCATTTCTGTACAAAGCAGCGTAGGAGGCTGCTGAAACACTCAGACTTGCCTTCAGTATTAGGGGTGAGAAAAACGCATCAAATCTTATCTATCTCGAGTACTCACTCCTGAAAGCCTGGATTAAGAACGCACAAAAAAAAAAATTTCATTAACAGTTCCTCGATAAGAGGATGCACGGTATCTTCCACAGAAATGTGAAGGATCAGTCAATGTCGTGTGAACTAACGTTTGCTTTTCTTAAATCGCCCGTATTAAAGTCTGGTACAGAGAGTTTCATTTTTGCATGCCAAGACGGTGTCATTTCCACCTTAACATACCGTCGCCACATTTTGAGCCAAGACATTCCCGATGATAGCTGCAAGGCGTGCGATGCACACCCCGAGAATTTAGCTCATATACTATCTAGTTGTCCAACTCAAGCGGGAACGACCTACATTCAAAGGCGCAATGCGGCACTAAGAATGCTTTATTACCAAATGCCCCTAGGGAAATTGATTCAATTGTCGAGAATGGGAAGTGCCGCATATACTTGAACTTTATATTCTCGACAATGGTTTCTGTTGCTCACTCGAGGCCTGACATGGTTCTTCTTGACTTCGAGAAGCGAACAATGTTTGTTATCGAATTTTCGGCACCAGCTGACGAAAACATCATAGCCAAGGAGAATGAAAAGAAAGAGAGGTATCGAGACCTTATGAGGGAGTTGCAAGGATTATACCCGGAATATTCTGTTAAACTGATCGTCCTTATCATCGGCGCTCTTGGAGGTGCCAAGCTTTCACTTGCTAATGGCATAAGAACTTAAGCATAAGAACAATGAATACAATATTCGAATATCACACGTATACTCTACCTAACGATTTTTTTACTTGATTGTAAAGCTGAAACAGTAATTCAGGAAATCGTTAGGAAACCGAGGCTGTGCTACCACGTATTTCGTTAGGAGAAATTTTGACGTGAAAATCTTATGCTCCAATGTTATAACTGTCAAGGTTATGGACATTTTTTCAGAAACTTTGCGAGAAATGCATTAAATGGGCGAGTTAGCATAAAACCAAAATCGTGATAAGATGCTTGGGAATCATGCTATGTGTGCTAATTTTGTTACACAATGCAAATTGGATTATAAATATAAGGTAAAAGTAATCTAAATAAACTATTAAGTTTAATTAAAAATTATAATAATGGTGGATTCTAATTCTAGAAGCAATTAATTAAAAAGATAGGCTAATAATAAAACAGGGAAATTTTTAATTGATATATGTGGAAAAATGCAAGCAAATATTGTTGCGCCTGAAAATCGGACTTACTTCCCAAAGGTAAGACGTCCGAATAGCTTAGACTTATTTTTGATGAAAATATCAGTAACTTTCGAGTTCAAAACACTGTACAAATATCAAACTCTGATCACAACTCATGCACTATTACTGATAATTAAAAAAAATGTACATAATAAAAAAATATTATGATTATAAAAAAATGGGATGAGATACTCATGAAATAAAATGTTATATATCAATTACATTGGAATATTACAAAAACATATACAAAGAAAAAAGTAGCTATACCACCACTAAATGTAAATTACTAAGTTTTATATAAAACTAAAGATAAATTTAAAGCCCTCGCTGAACAATTGCACGTAGTGTGCTTGCAAAATTATAATGTGGGTAATGTGCAAATTACAAAACAAGTTTCGGTAATAGTAAATAGATACATCAAAACACCAAAATTAATGTTAAACACATTAAAGTTACTTCGCCAATTAAAAAATTTAAAGATACTTGAAAATTAAAAAATAACAAAATCTTATACCACTTTAAAGTAAAGTTACAGACACAATTATTAACCCTCCGCCCACTAGGTGGGGATGTGGGACACTATCCACCAAGTGGGGTCCTCACAGATTTCATCATGTTCATGTTGTCATATTTACAAGAAATACGGGAAAATTACTTTAAAAACTCATAATAAGCTGTCACAAAACTTTAATAATGACTTACATAAAACTCATAATAAACTTGGCAGTCTCCAGTAAATTACACGAATATCAAACTTTGAAATCTACAACTTCAATTAATGAAACATAATGTAGATGTTATAAAACTGCTGAACAAAACAAAAACCAAACTTTTTGAGAATATAAGGAGAAGGAAAACAGTGCGCCCGTGGTTCGCCTGGACCCCGCTAATATATGAGGAGTTTGGACCTCGGAATGTTTATAACACAATGGACTAATTTGCTGTATTGACGAATTATATTACAGAAAAAGTATAGAAAAAACAGTATCTATGTGTATAACATACGTGCATGCTATACTTGGGCTAAAAGTATAAATATTAGCTTATTTGTATACGACACAGGTATTTTCACATCTTCATACAGAATTAAAAAAGATATTAAAAGGCTGCAAACTGCACTAAATAAAATGATAAAAAATCAACGTGCAATATTTAGGGATAGTATTTGAGAGAACTCTAAATTTTATGCCGAACATAAATCGTGTAACCCAAGGAGCTGCAGGTGCATTAATCGCACTTTATCCATTGCTTAACAGAAGAGCTTTTAAGTATTAAGGCTAAACTACTAACTCTGTTTGAATCTATCACTAAGTGCAATGACAAACGTTTGTCCTGTTTGGAATCTTACTTGTCAAACTAGTTACAAAAAATTACATGTAATGCCAAATAAATTCCTACGGTTCGTTGGGAATTTTAATCTATAAACCTTAGTCAAATGTATGCATGAACCATTGAAAATCGAGACATTTAGAGTATATATTAAAAAGCATATCTTCAAATTACTTTCCTAGGATTACTGAACGTACACTGTTAAAAATTTCTGTTGGAAACTTCCACTACATATATTGGAAGTTTATTTCCGAAATGTAAGGTAACGCTGCAATCCACAATGTTGTAGTTCCCAAATTCTGCCATTGGTATGCTACCTTAAATGCCTTGGACTTGTATAATACAATTCTAGTAGCTGGATATCTTGACGCCTGTTGAAGAGAAAAATTAGAACAACACATTTAAATCATTTCTGAGAACACTTGTTCCTGGAAAACAAACTTCTGCTCGCGTGAAAAAAGTTTGCATGGCTCAAGCATGGCAAGACACTTGTAAATATCTGGCTAAAGCATGGTTTAAGGCTGAATGGCAGCGTGGCGCAAGCCTTGCTCCTGTCCGTTTCCCATGTAGGACACGCTAAACACCAATGAATATTCTTAAGAACACGTAAGTGTCAGAGAAAATTAGCCTGCGTTTAAAATGAAAAGATTAGATTTGCCAATAGCCGACACGTCTCTAAATGGTAAATTCGCTACCCGGGTGCACCGGTTCGCGAATGAGGTAATGTAGCACATATTCTATGAGAAATTTTTAAGAATTTAAATTGTGCCAATTGCCAAAATAACTGCCATTAGTGAGTCGACGATCCGGGCGAGTCTAGTCGCGCACTAGGTAGCTTGGTATATATTCTACAAGAATTTTTTCAATGTTTAGATTGTTCAAACAGCAGAAATTACTAAAAATGGTCAGCCGACGATCCGGGTGCACCAGATCGAGCACCAAGTAGTATAATACGTATTCTACGAGAAATTTTTAGAAATTTAAATTTCTTGAATAATGAAAACAATTCCAAATGGTAATTTGACGACCCGGGAGCGCCAGGTCGCGCCCCAGTTATCTTAGCACGTATTCTATGAGAACTTTTTCAAAATTCAGATTGTTTCAACTGCCAAAATTACTAAGAACTGTCTGTCGACGCTCCGACGAGAACTTTTTAAGAATATAAATTGTTCCAATTGTCAAAATAACTACCATTAGTAAGTCGATGATCCATGTGAATTTAGTCGCGCACTTGGTAGCTTAGCACGTATTCTACGAGAATGTTTAAAAAATTTAGATTGTTAAAACAGCATAAATTACTCAAAATTGTGAGACGACGATCCGGATGCATCAGATCGAGCATACGTGTTATACGAGAAATTTAAAAAAATTTAAATTTTGTGAATAATGAAAACAATTCGAAATGGTCAGTCGACGACTCGGGTGCACGAGGTCGCGCCCCAGGTATCTTAGTACGTATTCTATGAAAACTTTTAAAAAATTAGATTGTTTCAACAGCTAAAATTACTATATATAGTGAGTCGACGATTTGGGTGTACCAGGTCGAGCAGCAGGTAGTTTAAAACGTTTTCTACGAGAACTTAAAAAAAATTTAAACTTCGTGAATAATGAAAACAATTCGAAATGGTGATTCGACGACCCGCGTGCACCAGGTCGTGCCCCAGGTAGCTTAGTACGTATTCTGCGAGAACTTTTTCAAAATTTAGATTGTTTCAACAGCTAGAATTACTAAAAATTGTGAGTCGATGATCAGGGTGCATCAGATCGAGCACCAGGTGTTCTAAGAGAACGTTTAAAAATTTTTAATTTATGAATAATAAAAATAATTCCAAATGGTGAGTCGGCAACCCGGGTGAACCAGGTCGCTCCTTAGGTGGTTTAGCACGTATTCTACGTGAACTTTTTCAAAATTTAGATTATTCAAACGGTCAAAATTACTCAAAATTAGAGTCGACCTGGGCCGCGACCTGGTGCATGGAAATCGTCGACTCACTATTTGAAATTTTTTTTATTATTCTCAAACTTTAAATTTTTGTAAAGTTCTCGTAGAATATGTATTGTACTACCTGGTGCTCGATCTAATGTACCCGGATCGTCGACTCACAATTTTTAGTAATTTTGGCTGTTGGATCAATCTAAATTCTGAAAAATTTCTCGTAGCATACGAGCTAAACTACCTGGGGAGCGGCCTGATACACCCGGGTCGTCGACTGAACATTTAGAAATGTTTTCATTATTCACGAAATATGAATTTTTTAAATGTTCTTGTCGAATACGTATTAAACTACGTGGTGCTCGACCTTGTGCACGCGGATCGTCGATTTACAATTTTTAATTATTTTGGCTGTTGAAACAATCTTAATTTTGAAAAAGTTTTCGTAGAATACGTGCTAAGATACCTGGGGTGCGACCTGGTGCACCCGGGTCGTCGACTAACCGTTTGGAACGGTTGCATTATTCACAAAATTTAAATCTTTTAAAAGTTCTCGTAGAATACGTACTCAACTATGTGGTGCTCGATCTATTGCACCCGGATCGTCGACTCACAATTTTTAGTTATTTTGGCTGTAGAAACAATCTAAATTTTGAAAAAATTTTCGTAGAATGCGTGCTAAGATACCTGGGGTTCGACCTGGTGCATCCGGGTCGTCGACTAACCATTTGGAACTGTTTTCATTATTCAGAAAATTCAAATTTTTAAAAAGTTCTCGTAGAATACGTATTAAAGTACCTGGTACTCGACCCTGTGCACCTTGATCGTTGACTCGCCATTTTAAGTAATTTTGGCTGGTGCACAATTTTCGTCTTACAAACGCTCTAATACATGTATTGGAATACTGAACGATGACTTCACGATTTGCGACACTTACAATACATGTATTGCAATTTCGTCATTCCAATACATTGGTTCCAATTTTACCTTACGCTTGTATTATAGAATTCCGGTAGATATGTGGTAGAACTCCAAACATTTCTAACAGGGTACTAACAGAAGTTTAAGATCGATTGTTTATGAACTACAAAAGTATAAAAACAAGCGAATCATGCATATATCTTACGAAAAATGGTTAAAGAATAGTTGCACCATGCAACTTAAACTTTTTTTCGATTTAACTTATCATAGACTTATCTGTTGAAAAGCTGTAAAGGTGAAAAACGTCACCTTCCAGAGGATCACTTTTCAGAGGGATACCATTACACTTCGGCTTCTTTGCATCACACTTCTTCCTCTATCTCTCGCACTACTCAATTTTGCTGGATACCTCTGCGGTAACATTAGTTTTCGCAAGGATTAGGTCACTCCTGTATTTTATATTGGCGACCTGAAAATCTATCCTTCTGATACAAACAAGCTTTAACTTATTCTGTAAAACGGAAAGATTACTGGCGTTCCCGAGGAGCTTAAGGTTATGGATATAAGTCCTATTAGTTGAAAATGGCAGAGATCATCTCCCAAAAATGTTCAGGAAACACGAGATGATTGACAAAGCAGCGTTCCTTTACAAATCTGCAAAAAGCGGGCAGTTGAGACCCTTGGCCTGAATTTTAATATCAGAATTAAGGATAGTGCATTACTCTATCTAGATGCCTTACTTTTGTAAGTGTAAATACAGAAAGCAAACGTTAAAGAATCAAGAAGTTCCGAGCAATAGGTAGAGAGAATGTCATGCACCCGCTGATTACCTGGTGCACATGTTATCCGGGCAACTTACTTACGCGGAAAATACATATTTCTGCACACATAAAACGGCCTTCAAAGTGCATTATTACCATCTTGGTCGTTCTTACAGCTTTAGCTGAGAAGTTGCCTTGCCGAACGCTCCGAGGGAAATATATTCAACTATTCAAAACCAGAAGTATCAAATTTTCTAGAACTAAGATTTTCGGATTGCAGTCTCCACAGCACACTTGAGGCCTGATATTGTTTTTTAGGACTCCGTGAAACAAACTATATTCGTCATCGAATTGTCGGGTCCGGCCGACTACAGCAGTAGTGCCAAGGAAAAGGAGAAGAGATATCAAGACTTTAAAAAAGTTTTAAAAGACTGTAACACAAATATTCGGATGAAGTATTTGTCCTTGTGATTAGCGCTTCAGGAGGTGCGAAAATATTACTGGTTCGTAACCTTAGAGCCATAACCGCGTGCAAAATATTTTCCAAGACGCTTGCATAATGGATGAAGAAATCTGTCATCATTGGGAGCTAGATTTCCCCGAGACACACAAGGTTTTCGTAACCATTTTTTTTCTGATTTCGTCGTGCCCTGGTGCCACCCATCACACGGTGGTGAGACGTGTCGAAAACTTGCGATTTCTCCGCAAGCGTTTCAGCACATTGTTGACACGCAGGGATGCTTTTCAGGTTATTAACCAGTAAAAGCTTGGCAGCTCCAAGAGTGCCCATGATAAGGACGATTAGTTTATCAGAATATTCCGGGTACAATCGTCGAATTTCCCTTATAAGGTCTCTGTTACTCCCTTTCTCTTCATTCTTCTTGGCTATGATGTTTTTGTCAGCTGGTGCCGAAAATTCGATGACGATCATGGTTCGCTTCTCAAAGTCAAGAAGAGCCATGTCTGGCCTCGAGGGTGCAACAGAAACAATTTTCCTGAATATAAAGTTCCAATATATGCGGCACTTCCCATTCTCGACAATTGACTCGACTTTCCTAGGAGCGTTTAGGGGAGTGATATGAAGCTTAATGCCGTAAGAGTGACAGGGATGGTAATGAATTACTCTTAGTGTAACATTATGCCTTTGGATGTAGATCGTTCCCGCATGAGTTGGACAACTAGCTAGTATGTGTGCTAGATGCTCGGGGTGTGCATAGCACGCCCTGCAGCTATCATCGGAATGTCTTGGCTCAAAATGTAGTGACGGTATGTTAAGGTGGAAATGACACCGTCTTGACATGTAAAAATGCAACCCTTCGAGCCCGACTTCAATCTGGGTGATTTAAGAAAAGCAAAAGTCAGCTCAAACGACATTGACTGATACTACACATTTCTGTGGAAGATGATGTGCATCTTCTTATCGAGGAGCTGTTCACGGAAGATTCTCGCCTGTGCTTTCTTAATCCGGGCTTTCAGGAGTGAGTACTCGAGATAGGTAAAATTTAATTCAACTTGCTCATCACTAGTATTGAAGTCAATACTGGGTGTTTCATTAGCCTCCACCGCTGCTTGGTACAGAAACGCCTCTAGCCTACTTCTTCGTGATTCTGTTCATTCTAAGAAGGGGATCCTGGAGATTTTCAACTACTTGACGGCGCACAGTGGATTTCCTCAATTGATCAACAAAAATCATTTTTGTGTCATACCCGTCAGGATTCATGAATGAATAATCATTATTATAAACAAATAAAGAAAACAATTTTTGGCTTCAGCTATTTGTGACGAAAGAATGACGAATATCATAACGAATAGAAAATATGAGTAATTGTTCATGCCATTGTTTATAACAATAGCAGTTGTTATTATTTATCCAAATTCTCTAACGTTATTCGAAGATCAGTAATTAACAATGAAATAATCCAAAAAACCGAGTTTGTGTAACAAAAAATAGCCGAATGATGCAATTGTCAACTAAGATATTTTGAACCATTGCGAATTGTTATTATATGAGCAGATATGATAACTCAGTATCATTCACAAGCTCTATGGAGCTAATTCCATGGAGAATGACTTTTTTTTCGTCACCAATAGCTAAGGTTGAAAATTGTTTTCTTCGTTTGTTTATAATAATGATTGTTTATTCATGAATGCTCACGTGTATGACACAAAAATTATTTTTGTTGATCAATTGAGGAAGTACAGTGAAAATCAAGGGACCATACACCGTAAAACCATATGAAACCATTTTCATTCACTTATTTGTTTATAACAAATTAAATAAATTTTTTTATTTATCATACGGTACTGGGAAATTGTACTGGATATTTCCTCTACTCATTCTGGGTATTTTGAAAAGAATCTGAATATTCTCTTGCAAATGGTACTCTTCAAAATTAAGAAAAAAAGCTTTTTTTTCATTTTTTCAAGAAATAAAAAAAGCCTCAATTTGAATGTATGCTCTGATAAGATCATGCGGAATTTCATCAGATTTAATTTAAAAAAAAACGTTTGAATCGGATGGAAACTGTAGTCGGAAAATCAATTTGTCCAGAGTCTCTTCAAGGCCAAAGTGTCGTATAGCACTGCTGTATAAGAGCTCAGGATCTCCGGGGTTGTCTTAAGTTTTTCTCACTTAAAATAAACCTTGTCGCATTTTTGTAACCTGAAATCCGCTCCAATCTCTTGAGAATATTTCGCGACCAACCAATCTTAAGAGTATCCGTTTAAAATACATGAGTGACCGTATGCTTTCGATATTACAGGTTTGCCGCAAAAGAACCCTTTGGAATGACACAGTGCGAGAGATAGTGGCCATAATTTGAGGCAAAATAGGAGAGGGCTCATGATGTCCGCCTGAAAGACACCTGAAAGACGCCTGAAAGACATTGACGTTTTTATTAATCACAGGATGTTTTCCAGATAAGATAGTAAATCTGGGTTTTCAAAGCGGCATCAATTCCTATATGCACATAACGATGTGCGGATAAACCTTTATACTTTCCAAAAAACAGGCGATAGTCGATGACAGTTCGAATGTCCATTCGACCTATCAGCTTTCGAGGAATCAATCCAGGTCATCGATAGGTCGCGCTAGTAGAATGCTGCGTCTTTGCAGACACACCCATCGATAACCAGGTTCTCCCAACATCCTGCTACGCCTTTCTTTGAGCCGCGTTGTTCGTACATTTCTTGCCACACAGGTCAAATTGGTATATATATATATATATTCCTCTAGAATCAAACCGAAGGGCCTATGACAAAGCCACCGAACGCGCCCTCGGGTTGCGGATAGAGGGTCTCTGTACCAAGGGTTTATGCTGAAAATGGTTACAAAAAGAAATAGGCAGTCGCGGACAATTTTCCAGGAGTAGTCCGGAAGGAATTAACTCCCTAGCAGAGGTGTGCAAACCGTACCGGAAGCTGAACGGCACCTGGGTTAGGTGTCTAGATCGGTGACTCAGGGATACCAGGCGACCTCTCAGAGAACACAGACTTATCCTTGCATGCGAGACTCTACAAGGATGGACGAACCCCTTTCCCTAGCTTCTCGTGGGAACAACAATGACAACACCGAACATAGCTGTAGTAAGTGCGGTTCAAAGCAACAGAACGCACAGGGCTCCCGACAATGGGTCGACCAACAATTTCGACCACTCTAGAGCTGGGGGCGCCAATGAAAATAGATTCAATGCGATGCATCGGCGCAATCTCGGGACCTTTAGGTGGACGGAGCGACTGAATCACGACTTGTTAAAGTGCTACGATGCGAGTGTGGCCCCTGAACGGGGTTAGATGGCACGGCTGCATGTTCTGTGGTGCAAGAAACATCCGAAGGTATCGCATTTTTCGCTTCAACGTCTGCGGAACTATGCCGAACTGCGCTAAAAAAAGGGGCTATGTTAGCGGAACACCTACTACCTATGGAGGAAGAGCAATGCTTTATGACACGGAGAAACATCAACACCAAGGTTTCTCTCAAGCCTAAAGATCTGGCTGAAATGGTTGACGAGCTTCGTGGACATTTTTCCGAAGAATCCGACCACTGGGCTATCAATTATTGTGTGCATAATGCAGCGAGAGCTTTAGCCGATGCGAACATTAAAAAGAACCAGCGGTTGATGAAAAGACCAAAAGACGAATGCATCAACTTGCCATAAAGATAGGCTGGGCAAGAGAGTATACGTTCTGCATTCAGTATGTGATTGACTACATGACATCTGGCAGGAATTTTACCGCCAAGGTTCGAAAGTTCGCGCGCGAACTCCGGACCCGTTATCACAAACTTAAGTCAAAGATGCAGACTAGCAGAGAGTATATTGTTAAGAAAATACGGATACTATCTCACGCTAAGAGAAGTCTAGAGCGGAAGGAGAGGTGGTTCAGAGAAAATAAACAGTTTCTCTCTGACCGATATCGACTCCTCCAAGACACTCCAGTTACTGTCGACCACACGTCCAAGCCAGAGGAGGTCGAAGTATTTTTGAGAGAAGTCTACGAATTGCAGCATAGAGTGGACGAAGGCTCAGAAAATATAAATAGCTTCAAGGAGCTGCGTAATACCCTCATAACGCCTGATCAAGAATGCCCACGCATCACTACCGCGAAGGTAATAAATGTATTAAGAGGGATGAAGAACTATTCTGCACCGGGACCAGATTGTATCAAAACCTTCTGGTGGAAGAAGTTTCCTTCAACTCATCAGCATTTGGCCCGTATTTTCACCTCATATTTAAAGTAGGAAGAGCCGATTCCAGAGTGGTTGGTGAAAGGGCGCACAATTCTCCTACCGCAAATAGGCAACTTAGCTGACCCGAAGAATTACAGGCCAATCACTTGACTGAGCACACTGTATAAGATATTCACAGCTATCCTAAATTATAGGATTGTTCGGGCATTTGAAACTGTTTGGCAAGAAATGTATGAATTGCGAGGCTCAAAGAAAGGTGTAGTGGAATGTCGGTAGAACCTGCTCATCGATAGATGTGTCTGCAAAAATTCAACATTCTACCAGCGTGACCTTTCGATGCCCGGTTTGATTATCGGAAAGCTTTCGATTCGGCCTCCCATAGACTCCCAAATCGTGTGACAACTAACAAGACCACCTTTCAGAGAAGTGTCTTTCAGGGCGATACTATGAGCCCCCTCCTCTTTTACCTTACATTATTGCCATTATCTCGAGCACTTCGCTATTCCAAAAGGTACTTGTGCGCCAAACCTACAGATCAAGAGTACAAGGTCACTCATGCATTTCACATTGACGATCTTAAGCTCTATGCTAAAAACAAAGCGCAGCCACATATATCTCTAGGGATTGTCGAACAATATACTAAGGAAATTGGAATGGAATTTGGGATAGACAAATGCGCCAAGGTTTATTTGAAGCGAGGAAAACTTAATGGCATCCTGAAGATCCTGAGCTCGCTGATAGAAGCGCTATACGACACCTTTGCGCTCGACAGACTTATACATACCTGGGCGTGCAGCAGAGCCACATTCAGGATGTTACATCTATAAAGGATCATCTCTGAAGCAGATGCAAACGTCTCATCCGGCAAATCTGGTCTTCCGAAATGTCGGTGAGGAACAAAGTATCTGCAACGAACATGCTTGTTGTCCCGGTAGTACTCTGTTTATTTGGAGTAGTTCCATGGACGAAGAACGAGCTTAGATCCCTTGATATCGGGACAAGAAAGGTTGTGCACATGAACAAAAGCATGCATCTCAAGTCTTCTGTTCCGCGACTGTACATCTCACGCCGTCAAGGTGGTCGCGGAATAGTGAGTTTCGAGTACCTTCACAATAGGATTATTTTGGGTACAGCACATAGAGTCCCAAATGAAAGAGACCCTCTTCTTGAAATGGTCAGGAATCACGAAGAAGTGGGCAAAGGAGCGTTTCTGTACAAAGCAGCGGAGGAGGCTGCTGAAACACTTGGACTTAACTTCATTATTAGGGGTCAGCAAAATGCATCAAATCTTATCTACCTCGAGTACTCACTCCTCAAAAGTCCGGATTAAGAAAGTAAAAGAGAAAAACTTTCGTGAACAGCTCCTCGATAAGAGGATGCACGGTATCTCCCACAGAAATGTGAAGGATCAGTCAATGTCGTGTGAACTAACGTTTGCTTTTCTTAAATCGCCCGTATTAAAGTCTGGTACAAAGGGTTTCATTTTGGAATGCCAAGACGGTGTCATTCCCACCTTAACATACCATCATCACATTTTGAGCCAAAATTTTCCCGATGATAGCTATCGAGAATGGGAAGTGCCGCATATACTGGAACTTTATATTCTCGACAATTGTTTCTGTTGCACACTCGAGGCCAGAAATGGTTCTTCTTGACTTCGAGAAGCGAAACATGTTCGTTATCGAATTTTCGGCACCAGCTGACAAAAACGTCATAGCCAAGGAGAATGAAAAGTAAGGGAGTAATAGAGACCTTATAAGAGAGTTGAAACGATTGTACCCGGAATATTCTGTTAAACTAATCGTCTTTATCATCGGCGCTCTTGGAGGTGCCAAGCTTTCACTTATTAATAGCCTCAAAAGAATCCCTGCGTGTCAACAATATGCTAAAACACTTGAGGGAAAAATGCAGAACGCGATAGTCCTTGAATCGCTCCGTGTTCTCAGGCTGCACAAAACTTTTGCCGGATCGTCTTATTGATTCCGTTACAGATTGTAACCAGCTATCTCACGGTCGTGAGACGTGGTTGTGGCTGAAATTTTATCACGATTTCGCTGGAAGCGGGTACAATTTTTCAGATCAGCACCTTCTCCCGGTGAAATCCTGCACTACCGCCAAGGACAACCGCCTTCTGAATTTTTCCCGCAAGTGGTTTAGAATATTGTTGACACGTAGGGATGCTTTTCAGGCCATTAACGAGTGAAAGCTTGGTACCTCCAAGAGCGCTGACGATAAGGACGATTAGATTAACAGAATATTTCGGGTAAAATCGTTGCAACTCCCTTATAAGCTATATACCTCTTTTTCTTTTCATTATCCTTGGCGATGATGTTTTTGTCAGCTGGTGCCGAAAATTGGATAACGAACATGGTTCGCTTCTCGGAGTCAAGAAGAACCATGTCTGTCCTCGAGTGTGCAACAGAAACAATTGTCGAGAATATAAAGTTCCAGTATATGCGGCACTTTCCTTCTCGATGATTGACTCGGTTTCCCTACACTGTTAAAAATAATATTAAATTTAATATACCCATGTGGGTTAAAATTATTATATGAAGTATATGAATTCGCCATTAAGAGAGCGTATATTAAATTTCATATACATTTATGTCAATCACTCACAAGAAAAATCATATAATTTCATTTTTCACAAATTTAAAATAAGTTTAGTTGTAATTTTCGATTCTAAATAATAAAACATGAGACAATCTTTCAGTTAACCAAAAATAAAATTGAATTACAAGTCGAAAAGTTCAATTAAGCAAATAAATAACAGACTTAACCTACAATTAATTGTGTTCTCCTTAAATTTTGACCATTTAGTGCAAAATTAGGAAAAATTTTACCCGTACATTGCACTTTCATTATAAATAACAACTGAGTCTACGAATTCCAGATTATTAATTTCATTGAGAATATTTGACAAGATTTAAAGAAATAAAAGCAGGTTGTGTTTTCACGCATATTTCTATACTGACCTGTATATTAAATTTAATACACATGTATATTAAATTCCCTACACCAATGTATGTTAAATTTCAGTAGTGGTAGTGCATATTTGCTTCACACACATATATATTAAACCTCTCACAGATTTTTGTAATAGTGTAGGAGCGTTTAGAGGAGTGATATTAAGGTTAATGCCGTAAGAGTTACAGAAATGGCAATAAAGCACTCTTAGTGCCACATCGTTCCTTTCGATGTTGGTCGTTTCCGCATGAGTTGGACAACTAGATAGTATGTGAGCTAAATGCTCGTGGTGTGCGTGGCATACCCTGCAGCTAACATCGGGAAAATCTTGGCTGACAATGTGGCGACGGTATGTTAAGATGGAAGTGACACCGTCTTGGCACTCCAAAATGAAACCCCCCCTTACCAGACTTAGTCCGGCGAAGTCAGATCTGGTGAGCAAGCGAGTCGTGGAATCTGACCACCCCTTCTAATGCATCGGTTTGTGTATTGTTGATCTAGAAATGCCGTTACGATCCGCAACTATGGTGGTGGTGCACCATCTAATTGCTCTCAAATTCTTCTTCTGGTCTCGAAATCGACATTTTCAAGTAAGACAAGTTAATGGTCTCTCAAAAATTCCAAACAATTGAATTGATTCAAAGTGTCATCGAAAAAATATAGACCAAGAAGATGGACATTCACAATTCCGTACCACACTTTTAGGTTCCAATGATTTTGGTGATCAGCGACTCTGTACCAGTGTAGATTAGTATCTGTTCAATAATACCAGTTGTATCTCTTTAAAGCTGAAGAGTTTCTAAATATAGTCTGGTCAAAAAACGTAAAGAATGTGCACAATTTACGATGATGAGAAGCCCATAGACAACATTGTACTGTTTTGCTTTTGACTGCAACACATATTCTGCGGAGAATTTATTTGTGCTCACTTTAATCAAGCACCCCAAGTAGTGAGAGGCAAGAGAACTCACTTGAAACCAGTACCCGAAAGGGAAGATAATCCTATTACGTCCACATCGTTGTTTCTGGATAGCGCTAAAAATTGGAAGTCTATGACCTTAAAAAGTCGAAGGTCGTTTATGCTTAACCTGTTGACCAATCTTTAAAAGTTTATTCGATCTCCATAATACATGGTAGAAGCTTCGCATTCTAAATCCATAGAATTTAAGTCCTTTCTGCATATTTGATCTCCAAGTCCCCATTACATTTGCCGGTATCTGACGTATATTCTGAGATATTGCTCGCTATGTTATTTTTGCCTATTTTACGTTTATCTAGGCTTAAAACAACCTTGCACAATACAACATGTTATATTTACGATTTTATGCTCTTTTGAAATCCGGGGTCAAAATTAGAGATTTCCATTATAAAAAAAAATCACTTTGACCTTTAAATAACCTTCAAAATCGCTTCCAAGGTCAAGGACATTGGTACTAATACATGTCCCCCTTTGTCTTTTACAAATTTTGTCAAAAATATTTTTCTGTATCTGACATGTTTTCTAAGATATTTCTCACGATAGATTAAAATAGTCTATCCTGTATAATTACTCATATAAATTTATACTTTTTCTGAATTACTCATTTACTTTAATTAACTATATATGTCACGTTTCAGTTTTTAGCTATACTTCTAAAATGCATACAAAATTCCAAATAATTTAAAAAATTAAAAGACAGACCAAATTTATTTTAATATGTAGTGAAGAAGACGATTGGTGGAATAAAATAGTAATAAGATAATGATTATCAAACCATATATTGTAAATCAGTAAATCGAAATTGTATTAAATATTTAGAGATGTGACATTACAGCATGAGTGGTCAAATCATTGATAATACAATATAGCATTCTCACTCTCATAATATAACACATATACATATAAATTTTGCAATAGTACATCATGTTACTAAATAATTCCATCAATACCTAACAAAATACAATAATCAAAAGACCTTAAATATTTCTAAGATACAAAAATGACACATTTGAAAGTTGACACATAATTCATAATGTGTGATTACGTAAAACTTCACTAATTATTTTAGATTTCTTACTCATTACTTCTGACTTATGAATTATTAATAATAATTATTGATTATTACTAATTACTTGTAACTTATTACATCATTACTTCAAAGATATATAAAAATAAATTAATTTGCATACTGCAAAGACACATATGTACAGCTTTCTACCAATCATGGCACAGTTCTAAAAAAAAAAAATTGAATAATGATATGATTGCCATTGCTCTTGAGTTTTTGAACTATACTTAGCGAAGTTTAAATGCGAAATGAACGAGTTGACAAGTCGCCAGTTTTCATGTAAGACCAGGAAAACTCTCTCGCACTTTCCATTAATTACAAGTGAAGTTGACAATTTTCATCCGTCATTAGATAATTGGTCAGAAACATATATCTTACGCTATATCGGCCTACTGTTATATTTAATTAAATATTAAATTCCTAAAATTGAGCAATGTCTGTGCATTTACACTCTCGCAAATTATTCCTAAAAATTCAATGGGATGTTTTCTGGCTTATTTAAAAGTTTTTATTCGATCCTGATTTGGTGATAAATGGAAAGAAAGCTTTTTTTCATATTAATTTTCAGTTCTTTTTCTTTTTCTAAAATGTAAAAAATGGTAAAATTCAGAGTTTCCTATGTTATTGGTGTTGTCGCTCTTCCATAAGGGTTACAAGGATGATTGTTTGATTTACTAAAATGAAGAATTTATAGATTTGTTTTATTGAATAGCAATATTAAAAGTCACTTTTCAGTGTATCTTTTTAAATTGAAGAAATTTATAAATTTTTAGGAAAACTTTTTTAAATTTCACATTCTAAACTATTATTGTTGAGCTAAAAAAACAAAGTTCAGAAACTCTGAAAAGTTTCAAATTCAAAAGAACAAGAGGTTCGTTTTCTGATGAAACTTCATACAGTATAATATAATGCAGTTAGTGTACTGAATAGCAGCATTTGTTGCTACAAGCCCTTTACTTTTAAAACATTCACTATTTACTATTTTTAATGAGGATTCGCAAATGAGTTCAGTCCCCTAGTGCGAATTTTGAAATGAAGACAGATAGAGAAGGATAGAGGGGAAGAAACTATTGGACATGAACGGGGGTACATGTAGATGATGTTAAATAGCTATGATTGGATATTAAAGATATACCAAGTGTAGAGTTAGATATCTTTAAAATATAAAATTCTATAAAATTGTGCAAAATTCAAGCCCATTCCTAAATATAATAAACCTAACCTGCAAAATGATGCAGTTTTTAAGAAGAATGCATATTCATTTAAAACAGTAGAATACAATTGTACTTTTATAATCAATTTTAATTTCCAGTCCATTGAATTCGAAAATAATCCAGAAGATTTCAGAAAAACATTGCACAATTTTCAGAGCAATAGAGACATAAAAAATGCGAAGTAACATGTAATATGACTTTCGAAAACTGCATAATGTTTCAAGGATTCGACCAAAACCAAATAAAGTCCTTTGGTAATTTTCGTTTTGTTTTTAAACTGACTAAACGTAACTACAATTACGCAATTAAGGTTATGTGTGTAATTGTATGAGAATATTACAAGGCAGATGGGTAAAATGTGGCATTATAACAATTTTATTTTAAATTTTGTTGCAATCTGTCAAAACATAACAAAAATGAAACAAAAGATTCAGTTCTTTTTGAATAGCGTAAGGCAGCTCAACGAAAGTTTAAGACGCGGCCCTATAATGTTTTAGAAAATTCGACATTATTTAAATAAATTTGTCAAATATTCGACATCAGAAAACTGAAAAGAATTCCTAAATAAATTTTAAGAATTTTGTTATAATTGTCTAATTGTTTATAATCTAAGGAAAATATATTTTATGTAGGTATTTCATAAATATCAATTTCTATTTTAGAACGGCAATTTTTATTTTCCTTGCGTTATATTTTCTCCATAGTAATGAACTTATTTGCAGAGCTTAAATTATTCAATTCAATTTTGCAATCATCTTGGGAAGTTCATGAACCTGTTAGATCGGAATAAGATTGAATTAAATTGTACAGCGATTCAGAGAACTAATTATAGTCTTTAACTCATTCAGAGGTACAAGATTTCTGAGAGTAATTTAAAAGAAGCCATCTTACTTTGTAGCTACTATGTAGCGTAAGATGCAATACGTATTCAGTACTGTAAATACTTTTTCAGTATAAATATTAGTTAGTTTGAAAATATTATTTGTGAAAATTCAAGAACAAAAATTTGTACTAATCAGTGGAATCATTAATTACAGATAATCAAATTATACTGGTATTCCCATTAAGTAAGCCCCATTTATGATGTTCCTAGAATTTCAGTCCTCGACAAGGATCAAGCAAATGTCGTGACCAATTTAAGTGTAGGCGACTTATGACCACACCCGAAACCACACTTAAATGGCTTTTCCACTCCCTTAAACTGAACCACAGAAACTTCACTGATTTCCATTGTAACCTCAGTAAATCAAACAGCCAGAAGTGTGTCGCTGACAATCAGTGAGATTTCACTGGTTCGCTCGGTGAAATTCCGTCAATGCTTTAGTCAGGGTTGTTCACTGGTTATCCAGTACCCGTAGTCAGTCGTACGCGTTTTCTTTCCTCCCTATGTAGAAATTGCGATAGCGATAGGTAATGGCCCCGCATAGTTTTCATTGGGTCTGATCCGTTGCTGATCGCAAAAAACAATGAGGGCCAGACTAGTTCTGTAACGCCGTTTTAGCCGGACTCTATCTAGAACTTCTAACAAGGTCCTAACAGGAATACTCTTCAATGACCCGTCTAGACCGTGTCTGTCTTCTGATACGTTTATTCTTCTGTTGTAACATAAATATCTGCAACAAACGATTTAAAAAAAAGAGAATATTCTTATACAAACCAATTTCAGATCAATAATTTTAGAGGTTATATGAGAGGTACTATGACAAAGGATTATTTTAATTATTTTGTACTGGCTTTCACATGCACAGTAAAAATTTACCTGTTTTATTTATATTCCGCATATTTAAAAAAATGTCTTTATTTAAAACAATATAGTTATTGCGAGAAGTGAAAAATTAACAAATTATAATTCTTTTGTTATATTCTCACACCTCATTCAGTATGTGAAATAAATAGAATTTAACAAAACTTGTACTTGAAATTTTTTTATTAAAAATATAGATGCTGTTATTTTCATTAAAAAGACGTGTTTATAAGGATTGAACACTGGTATGGTTCAGATGAAAATAAATGTTAGTTTGCTGTCACGTGTTGTCCAAGAGCCATTCGCCTGTTTAATAAAGCATAATTTAGTGCATAGAAACTTCTGAAGATGGCTCTGCATCATACATATTGCAGCGCCATCTTCAATTGTTCTTCTTGTCATGAGGAATAAAAAATCTAAGCAGTCCATCAAGGGTCCTGATTAGAACTTACTAGTCCAGTTCTTCTGATGAGATTCTGACTACTACCCTAATTCAAATGTTGAATGATGATTATAATTGTTTATATTATAAAGAAATTTAATGAACAAATGCAGTAATCAGGCATTTGTGGACAGAAAAATTCGTTTTTTTTCTATTTCAACTTTGTAAATTAGGAAACTCATGATAAGTTCAGCCAAATTCATAATTTTTTAAACCTTTTTTGTAATTTTTTAACAAATTTAATAAACAAATGCATTATTGGGTCATCTGTCGATAGAAAAATTCTTTTTTTGTTATTTTCGACCTTTAATTGCGACTTTATAATAAATTTAGCAACATTCATGATGAGTTGATAAATTTCATGATTTTTGGCAACAAACTTTTAAAATAAATTCATTATTCGGGCATCTGTGGACGGAAAAATTCGTTTTTTCGATGCTAGTCTTTTTAATTGGAAACTTAATAATGATTTCAGCAAAATTAATAATTGGTTGATAAATTTAATATTGTTTAAAAACAAATTCAAAAACAATTGCATTATTCAGGCATCTGTCGATGCGAAGAATTTTTTTTTTATATTTATACAAGCCGGGGTGTTGGTTGTGACCCGACTTGATCTACAGTTGAGCGAGGGTAGATGAGTGATCGTGTTGCGATCTATGGTGCGTGACTCGGTTGGTGCTGGAGGTCTTCCCGAGCGTGGCGAGCCAGTCGTACCCTCCTGGGCAGAGGCTACTTTACTATGACTTTTCTGCTGTGAGTGGCGAGCCGTCGAACCCTCCAGGGTAGCGGTCACTAGCCACGGTGCTGTGGTGGTATCTTCCCGAGCGTGGCGAGCCAGTCGTACCCTCCTGGGCCGCGGCTACTTTACCACGACTTCTAGCGGCTGCTGGCTGGATCTGGAAGCAGTGCTCGGAAGCGGAGCTCCCCTCACCTTCGTGAGGTACCTTTAAGCCTCGAGACCATCCATTGGTGTCCTCCGCACGCTTAGCCTCGTGGTTGTTTTGGTGGATGGCTCCGACACGTGTTGAGGTCTGATGACCTGTATTTTTTTTTAGGGAGAGGTTCCCGTCGTCAGTGTAGAAGATTGGACCTACAACTGTAGGTCACGTATAAACTCTCCGCAAGAGCGTTTCGCCGGAGGAGTTATAGGCGAACGCAGAAACTCGTCCTCGTCGAGTATGATGACGTCATCACTCTCCTGATGCAACCGCTTGCGGGGAGAAGGGTTCCTCGGTTGAGGGACGTTTGGTAACTCGTAACGCCTTTCCAGGCGGCCTGAGTCAGCAGAAGAAGAATTCGAGGGCCGGACAAGGTAGACGCGATAGAATCGAGGAAGAGAAGTGATAGAGCGGACTACTCGGGTCTAGAGGAGGATTAGAGGAGAGAAAAAGATAAGCAAGGACAATCGGATCCGCGAGTAACGCTTATCGGTCCTCGAAAGAAGTATAGCTACAGGTAACCGGAGCTGCAAGGGAGCTTACCGACCTTGGAATCAATAGAAAAGAGAGGGTGACCGGAGCTGTAAGAAGAGGTTTACGACCTAGGAAAAGTAGAGATATAGTAAAGCGGTCAAGGCGGTGCTGCGAAAGCGTACCGAGCTCTGAAAATAGTAAAGATAGCGGGTGGAGCTGCAGAGAGATTACCGTCCCTGAAACAACGAAAGAGTTCGTGTCGGAGATGCAGAGAGCTTATCGTACACGAGAGAGAGAGTTTGCAGGATGGTAGGATTTGTGAGAGGAAGGTGAGAGAGAGAGAGAGAAAAGGATGTTATTAATTTTGGAATTCAATTGCAATTGCAATTCTTTATTCTTAAAAATTGGTACAAGTACCGAAAGCGATCAGGGAATTGAGGTTGCCCAACTAAGGGCCCGAATAAGAATGCGTGCCTTCGCTTGCACGCACCTGCTTTTATTTCCGCCAGCGGATAGGCAGGCCGATCGGTGATTAGCGTGGCCCTCTCGGCCACTCGCGTCGTTAATGGAGGGGCGTAGCGGCTGCAAAGTGAAAAATTAAAATACATAAAATAAGAGAAAGCGCTAAGATAATATATCGCAAAGTAAAAATTAAAATGCATAAAATAGGATAAACATATAAAATATCGCAGGCTAAAAATTAAAGTGCATAAAATATCACAAAGCAAAACGAGAGACAAATACATAAAGAATAAAATATAAAATATCTCAAGGGAAAATAAGATATCGTAAGACAAATTCAGAGAGAGAGAGAGAGAGAGAGAGAGAGAGAAATACAAGAGAAAATGCACAAGGTTAAAATAACATAGAAATATAAAACCACAGATAAAACTGAGCAAACGGATTATGCGTAAATATTATTACGTCACTACTTAACCCTGATTTTGATATAAAAAAACAGATAAGGGGAAATTCGGGCATTCGTATATTTTACGTTTGATTATCACTGGCCGTTTTTCCACGTAGAGGGAAGAGAGAGAGAGAGAGAGAGAAAAGAGAGAGAGAGAGAAAGCGAGTGATGGCGCCGAGCGAGTCATGCCTGGCGCGTGATAAGAAAACCTTCCTTCAAAGCCGCACCAGGTGTGACTTTATTACTCTCTTTCTTCCCTGAAAGCGTTTACAACTCAGGGAGAAAGTGGCAAGGTCGTCGAATAGCCAATAGCCAGTTGAAAGTGATTCGGCCCGGAAAGTTTTCTCAGGTCGGGTTTATGTTTAGTAAACACGACCGGGGAATCATTCTGAGCAAATTAGTTTCCAGTGGTTGTCAATATGGGGACTATATCATTATCAGTCTTTTTAATTGAGAACTAAATATAATTTTCATGACCAATCATACTAAGTTGATAAATTCTATGATGTTTTAAAAAAATTTAATAAACATATGTATTATTTGGGTATTTGTCGATGAAAAAGTTTTTGTTTCAAATCTGAGTCCTTTCAGTTTAAGTTTCTCATTACTTTTATTGTTTTAATAAGGCTGCAGCTTCAGATTCGAGTAAATGACCATTTTCTTTCATTTCTGTCTATGTTATACTATTTTTTGATCACTCGAAATCAACATTTTGCGGCCAAGATCTGTATTAACAGCCTTTCTGCTACATTCTCGGATATGTTTCAAGATTTTTTTATGCGCTTCTTGAGCTTCCTTTGTTAATTCTCTAATTTGAAGAAAAAATTATTCAATAATTTTGGCATTGTGAAGAAGGATTTTGTGAACCTTTACTGGCATATAATAACATCTGTAGAGAGTAATGTAAAGCTCCGCTGTTTTTCGGCAGTAATGTTCAAATTCAATCACTTCGCCTGAAGCCATTGCTTGCACAATCATTTTGAAATTATAAATCAACTGTTTGCTAACACCAGTAATTTGCAAAGTCAGTTCAGAATCTCGGAAAAATCTACTTGCAGATTTTCTGTGTTTAAAGTTGCCAAGCCATATTTTTGAATATCTACGTGGAATTCCATTCTATCGAAAAATTCCTTTTTTTATGTGTAGTTTTTACCTGCCGTTTCTCACTTTTCGTTTTATCTTGCTATTCACAGAAGCTTAGACGATAGACTATATGCAGAACATATTCCATCATGCGAATCCACGCATGCAACTTTAAAAGACCGAATTGGGAATTCTGTATGTTCTTTGGTGTATCTGCAAGGTTCTGCAAGTTGTTCATTTGTAATGGTTTTTGCACCACAAACGTAGCATGTGGCAGCTTAAGGAGTTTCGGAAAGATTTGGCAAATCTTTTCTTTTAGCATGGTTAAGACAAACTGGTACCTTCGGTACCTTGATTTTTGTCGGAACAATTGTCGCGATTTTCCTTTTCATCAAATCTACTTTTGATATCGTACGTTCCTTTGTGTCTGGTGCTTGCTTATACGTAAGTAGTCTATACGGTCTAGTGGACCCTGGACTTCCATTTTTCCAAATAATTATTGTTTTTGCACATTCTTAACAGTTTTTACTGTCGCGTTTGAAACAGATTGTATGCATAAGCAATGGTACCACTGACATCATGAATATACCTGCATCAGATTTTTCTTCCTAACTAAATATCTTATTATACCGAGTCTAGTCAGATGCGCTATCACAACCATAATTGTAGTGACATTTTATTGCAACGTCCTTTTGTTTTACGAAATCAAGCGGCAACATATTCGGGATTTATAACATACGCCTCACTGTGTGATCACACAATTTTTGTAAATCAACTTGAACACCAGTCTCCGTTATTTCTATGCCAGCTTCAGCGGGAAGACATTCTTTCCCAGCGTCTTCAAGATTTACATAGAAAGGGAAAATGTGTGCATTTCATAACTTCGCTTGAATCTGGATAGTCTCGTATTGGTGCTTCGTAAGTTTTGTATTTTCAGCTAAGAAGATAGCTTCTTCTAAGAAAGGAAACGCTTTTAAAATTTCCCGAAGCTTTTCTGCCTGCTTTTGCATGAATAAATGTTCTTATGAAGTCTGACGATAACCATTATTTGTTTCATTTATCGAACTTTTATAATTTGTAAAATAAATTCTTTAATTTTTGTTATAATTTTGCGTAAAGTATCGCAACAATTTTTTATCAGCAAATAACATAAAAGTTTATTGGCAATATTTAAACCTTGCGTCTTTGAAATTTATACAACTTTCTAATGACAAAAAGGTAAGTTTTTTGCGAATTAATGATTAAAAACTAAGGACCAAACATAGCCAAGAAACTCTTTTTTATTTTGCAAATAATAATTAATACAAATAAGAGAACAAGAACAAAAAGAAAAAAAAAATTAATTCCGTAAAAGGGACAAATAAAATATTAGATTCTTCAACGTACGTAGGAGAAATTTCTTATAAAATAATCTAATATTTGCATATGACTGATTTCTGAATAGCAGTAACGTATTAGTCTGGTAAAAAATTTTGTTAAAATAGAGAGGAATTCATATTACTTTCTTTGACAACAATACTTTCTGTTTTATTTTATAGTACCGCAAAATTCAAATGATTTTTGCCTGACACGAATGTCAAAGATGCAAGAAAAATGGAGAAACAGTAGCATATCAGTGTTATCGTCATTTGTTTTCACATAGCCTCAGCATAACAAAAAAGAATCTTAAAAGGCGCCAGAAATATTTTAAACGAATTCAAGAGTGTGGCTCTAAAAACAAGTGAATGGAGAAATCCAAGCTAAATTATTATGGCGAAGCTTAATAAAAACACTGACATTGAAATAGACGAGTATTTCCATTCAGAAATGCCCCAATAATTAATTTGGTTAGTAAATTTTTTTTTAATATCATAAAATTGATCAGGCACAAGAACTATCTTAGAATTCTTATCAGTTTTTTTCAAAAATGTTTTTTTGTCTAAATTGGTCAACATTTGTAAGCTGTACGTTATTTTGAAGCAAAAAGTCGTTTTTCCCATTG
The DNA here is from genome assembly GCF_010883055.1 of Belonocnema kinseyi. Lineage (NCBI taxonomy): Eukaryota > Metazoa > Arthropoda > Insecta > Hymenoptera > Cynipidae > Belonocnema > Belonocnema kinseyi. The sequence goes on along the minus strand of NC_046657.1, from coordinate 119,390,142 downwards.
TGCGTCGCGTCTGTCAGTCAAACCCAAGTGTCCAGGAGTCTGCGCACTTTCAAGCAAAATGTGTCACCAGTAAATTTCAGTAATTTTTTTAGTCGAGTCACTTACTGGTTTGCCCAGTTAAAATCGGAAAATCACGGGTTCAACAGTGATAGCACAAAATACTTATTCAACTAGTGACAATTTGACTGACTCATTTTAAGAAAGCAATATATTGGAGGTTGTGCTGAAAGGCCGATTGCTCGCCCACAGGTATTTCTGTCGTCTTGATGAAGAAACTGTACAACTGCATTTAAAACGAATCGAGATATTTAATAAAAAGTTTTTGCATCTGTATTTTATAAGGAATTAGATTTTTCGAAAAAAAGTAATGAACAAAATCGACGAGAATCCTTACTTCAAATCACATATACGCAGATATATGTGGAGGAATTGACTGTAATTGTGCTTTTCGATTTCAGGAAATCGATCTACAGAAAGACCAAGGATTCTCATAAGCAAAACTTGTGCGCGCATGTGTTTTTTAAATCGGGATCTGAGGGTTCAACACTATCCCAAATCCTGGAATTCGTTCAGATATGCTAGAATTTCTGCAGGTATATTTTTTCTTCATCAGGAATCCTCTAAAATTGCTGCAGATATAATAATTAACACCTAATTATCTCAAAATTAAATTAAAATTTTAAAACATGATTATCATGGTTGAATTCGGCTTTTCATTACGAACCCAACCATATAAAAAACCAATTTTTGATAAAAATTCATTTGTTCAATTTCTTCATCAGGAGGGCGGATTTGACAATCGAATGAAGTATCACTTCCACCTACCAAAATAAATTTTACGAGAGTAACGCAAATGGATCTGAAATCCATTATTAAACTACCAACCGAAGGGTCTAAGAAGAGAATCCTTAGTAGACTCGTCTCGTGATCGGTTTTACTTATCCCTTTTGATTTTCCGGTTGCGCTCTGACATTAATCAAAACTTTAAATCGAAAAGTGTATCCGTTATCGCTTGACGATAATATTAAAACTTCAATTTAGCGTCCATGAGTTTTGTTATTATTTAAAAGTTTTCCTTTTCATTGCGTGAAAAAGGAGACTTAGATTATAGATTAATATATTCAGCGCGGTTTTCGTTCATAATATAAGCGGACGGTAGATCAGTGACTAAAAATTAAATAAAGTAAATTAAAATCACAAATTCGCTTAAGTGGTTAACAATTTGTTTTGTGTACACTAAGTAGTCAGATTGCACAAGATTTCATAGGACCACGTAAGATTACTTAGTACTATATGAGATAACACAAGAGTACAGGGATTGCAAGAGATTATATAGATTACATGGACACTTATGATTGGTAGTTGTATATCTTTAGATATTACTTTTTTTGTCAAAGTGAAATATATATTTTTAAAAACAATTTTCCATCCAAAATGAAGTACTTAAAAGAAAAATTAGATGCATACTATAATGTTTATAATTATATACAGTATTTAAGAAATGTCATCTTACTTGAAATGCATGCAGCTACCCCATTAATTTAATACGCAAATAGTGAAGAAGGATAAAAGAAAAATTCTTGAATCTGGCTAAAAGAAATTTAAAACGAACAATTGCGAAAATAATATAACACTTTTAGTTTGTTGGGTTTTTGGAGAGTGCATACGAGGTTAAAGAAAACATTTAAACTCGTGTTTTATAGAGATTTCCAACAGATTACATAGTATTACACGAGATTACATTAGCCGAAACAAGATTAAAGGTGTTACAAGGGATTGCATAGATAACCAGGGATTTCGAAATATTTCATAGCAGAGTGTAAACCAGATTACAAAAGTGGTTAACCCCTTTGAATGCGCCTCTCGAATCGGGAGTATACTTGAGTGAATAATTTAAACAACTTGTCGATTATACAACTACAAGAATCAGCATTTGTGGAGTACTGTATAGTTTTATATTCACACTCAAAATATATTCTGTCACTTAAACTTACACACTGCCATGACAATTCAGTTTTTTGTATATTTTATCTTAAATTTACATGTATCTTTTCATTTATGTTTTCTCAATTTATTTAAACCAATAATACCCAAATAAATTTAAAACCAGAAAGGCTTTGAATTAATCAGGCAGAAGATTAACTACATTTTTTAATTGAATTTTCGAAGGTAACAATAGTGCAATGTAACATATAAAAATAAAGTGATGTATTCAATATATCTAATCCTAATAGAAATAAACTTAAAAAATCATAGTGTAATAAAAATAATAACAAGTGTAGTAATTATGTCCATCCAAAGATAGGAAAGAAGCACATTCTCACCTCGAATTCAGAGCTAACATTTAACAAATTTAACGATAAGTAATTTTCTAAACAATTTACTAACAAATTTATAATATCTTTAAAATATGCCAAGTTGCAATTTCTATCAGCATTATAATTGAAATATCAGTTTTATGCAGTGTCAAAAACGTGCGAAGTCGTAATTTCATTTTCACTTTTCTCGAAACACGATGGCACCCAAAAGGTATCGAATTTTTAAACAAATGACACAAGCTAAAATAAACTGTTTCTTAATTTTTTTTTAATTAGATCTGCAAATTCACTTTTATATTTTTTGCTCAAAAGGCGCTTTATGAGAATGTGTTCGTTAGAGCCGTAGTAGTTTTAACAAAATAGAATTCACAAGCACTAAACTACAGAGCTCGATGATTTGACCTTTAACTTTAAAAGCTCTATAACAGGTGCACACCCTAGGCGAACACAAACTTGCAATTTTCATTCTCCTGTAAACTATACTATAAAATGGCGATTGACTCCTTAAGCATTTGCACGCTTACGTTATAGATCCAAATTCTTATCTGATGGATATTATACGCAAAGAAATTTCGTTAGGTACGGTTTTATAAAAATCTTTGTGTGTACGCATCGTGGAGTAACAAAACAATATACTTTATTCAAAAGTTGAACTTACTTTCTTTTAAAATTCTGCGAATTTTGTATTCAGTGCTTTTATATTATAATTTCTTATTTATTTGAGGTACACTCTAATTTCACGAAATGTTTGGTACACTTTAAGATTATTCATAATACAGTATTTGAATTATTTTCTCATAAGGGTAGGTAGACCGCTTCTAAAATTAATTTTTCTAATTTGTCACTTCTTCAATGAAAATCAGTAGGAGAGATAAGGGTGATTTGGCGTGGAGGATAAAGGGCGGGTAGCTGGATGCAGGTGCAGTACTTCAGAAAAATTAAGGTTAACTAATTATATTTGTCTGAAATAAGGGTTTTTTCTTTCGATCTACATAATAGCTTGTAGGAAAATCATCCGACCGGAAATCGGAAGTTTTGTGGTTCGATTCCCAGTCGAGCGAAGCGACAAGATCTTTTTCAGAAAAAGTATAATTTAAAAATTATTTAAATTTATTCTCCATCTTGTCAAAAATGACGATAAGTATTTTCTGTTATTTGAAGATCAACTCGATCGATAATTTTGATTTCTATTTTTACAAAATTTGGAATAGTATCTACACTGATCGATAGTAACTAACTCTGACGATAATACAGATTCGTTCAGTTTGACCAATTTTGATTATTAAGCTCTTAAGCTCCATTTAATCAGGATTTACGGTTGTCTAATTTTTTAAATCCCTTTTTTCTTTTACTTCGAGGTATTTTAATGATTAAAAAAAGGCTAAATATAGACGATGAATTATACACAGATGTTACTGTATTTTCCTTGTTATATTTTCAAATGGTTCTATTCGAACGCTTAAAAGCCATAAAAAATATATTGCAGATTGCAAACTTTCAATTTCAAATATTACTCCGTTACGCTATATTATTTAACAACATGAACCACCTGCACGTACACGTGGAAATGCACCTAAAAGAGACGCGCAACTGCCTGCCCAACTCATTACGCCTTGTTGGAAGCGTAGCGAGATGTACGATCGAGTTATGGTTGTTAACGCTCATCGTATAATCCAATGTCAACAATGCGAATTTCCTCTCAGGAAAATGCGAATTTAAAGCAGCAAGAGGTTGAATATCTTGTTTTCGTAACTGTGTTTTCCAGGTTAGCGTCCTGTTAAGAGAAAAGTTCGCAGCTGGCACCGAGTTCAATTCAATGAGGCAGTCATGTTTCAGTGATTACGTCTACGTGTTTCCTTGTTATGCCTATATTATTTTTTGGCACAAAACCTTACAAAAATTTCAAAATTGTTCAAAACATTTGATCAATTTAAAAAACATTCTCGAAATTTTAAGCAACAAAATTAAGAATTATAAATGCCTATAATTTAAAAATATTTCAATCATTTTACAAAAAAAATGTATTTTTGAACTTTTAAAGGCAGTTCGGCCATTATAAGCTTGTTTCATGCAGAATTAGAAAATCGTTTTAATGAATATGTAAAAAAATGGATCCTTTATGAATTATCAAAATTATTTTAGACCGTTTACAATTAATTGGAAATAGGCGGTCTCCCAATTTTTTAAAACTTTTATTATTTTCACTATAATTGCAAAACAAATCAATGCGATAAAATGTAATAAAATTCAGAAATATATGAAGCCAATAAAGTATGCCACAACAACTTTCGAACGAGATTTTATTTCCAGATTGGCCTACAAAAGAAAAACTGTGATGATTAAATTTTCAACGCATTTCACAGTGATTTGAGTCGCTGAGAGGAATTTCGCATAGCAGATCGATCCGTTGCTTAACTGCAAAAGGGGCGTAATAAATTCAAGCTGTTCGTGGTTTTTATTTGTAATCTGCCGGAATAAATGCGAGATCTCGGTCACTGTCGCCGTGACTACCAACTCTCGGTCGAGATAAATTTCTGTTTTAAAAAAGTGACCCGTAGACAGCCTTGGCAACCTTTGTCTTATTCCCAGTAGGTAAAAAACTCTAATTTTTCCCAGACTGAATCTTAAGTTTCATGTTGTGAGCCAGGGCTGATTTATATCATTTACTTGTTGAAACTGAATGTTATTGGCTCAAAAAAAATAAGGGCAACTTATAATAAATTACTAACTCTAACGAAATCCTCGTTTTTTCTTAACAATTCTCACAAAAAATGTTTGTGAAAATGAATTAATAGATAAATATACATTTTCTTCAATCCATTTAAGTGGAAAACTCGAAAATAAACAAATATATTATGATGATTTTTCTATTATGACCTTCTAAAGCGGCCGTCTTTAAGAATGTACTCAACAACTGTATTTTAATAGTTCTTCACTCTTTCTTTAAAGTAAATGTACTTGATTCAAAATGGACACGGAAATTAAAAAATTAATATTTTGGAGATGATTAACTAAATCTCTTAAGTTCCCATTTTTAGTTTTTATGATTACACATTTCTTTTCTCTACATAAAATAAAGTATTCGAGGTGCGAATTTCAAATGGTCCTTATCCATTTGTTATTCTCACGTCTTTAATTACTCTAGTAATATATTTATAAAAGCTCATACAAAACGAGGTAAACCCCGAAATATATCTGCTGTGAGAGATAATTTAAGGAAAATATGTGTCTGATTCTTACTTTTTTAGGGTTTTTTCTTTCGTTTCACTTAACTTTTTTTTTTTATAATTACTGATACGAAGGTTAACTATGGTTCGCCAAATCCATTAAATTTAAAAAAAAATAGATTAGAAGAATGGTAAAATAAAATGTTTTAAATACATTTTTTGGTGGTTCTTCGACGCTAATGGATCATGTAGGAAAAATAATTTTCATTACTATTTAATGATTCAATTATAAAAATGTGAAAATTACGTTTTTACGACTACATAGGCAGTATATAATGTTGGAGTTATATATTCGACCAAAAGAAATAAATCCTACCATATCTATTGACCTTTTCGGAAATTCCAACGTTAATTAAAAATGAATCAGTTAATTATTTTATATTTAAGATCTTAATTTGTATAATAGCTTGACAATCAATTTTATTTGAAAAGCAAAATTATTTCAGTAGAGTGAGTAAACTATCAATCGTGTTATTTTCATTGAAACTAATCCATATTCAAAATGTGTGAATTTTTGTTTATTGCGTTTTTAATTCGCTTCTGTTAAGAGCAACATTATTTACGAAGGATTCGATTGCAATTATGTAGCACTCATCAATTTCAATATAAAATTAATGCACAATCAAAACGCAAAATAAATGTATAATTGAATATTTGGGTGATTTTCAAACTACAGATGAAAAATTTCAATGATGGATTAAGAGTGAATTAAAGCTCTTGATAATATAATAATAGTTATCAGTTTCTCTTCTACTTACGCGTTAGCGAAACGTGCTTCAAAAAATTTTATTTTAAGACTTTTCTTCATTTTTATACATTTAAATTCTTGTTTATTTTTAAAATTCTTATAGTTTTCTTCACATTCTTACAGATTTTGATACAATTCAAACAATACAAACGAATTTTCCCGCTTTTGTGCGATCAAAATTTGAATCTTCGATTTTTTTAAAACACAATTCAAAATGTTGTTCAGACAATCTTCTAGAGTCTTGAAAAAGTTACGTTTTCCATCTCGTGACTTTTTACCATATCACGCTTTTTTAGCTTCAAATGTTCATTTTATTAAAAAAGGGTTATTAAGATATATTATTCGTAATTTTGTGTGCTATAAATAACTGTCGATGGAATTCTCAAATCTTAAAAAAAGTGATGTGAAACATTTTGAAAATGCTCTAACTTTTTAAATTTTCATTAAAAATGGCTGGTCAAAGAACTCGATCTTTCTTTTCGGTCCCTCAAATTGTGTGGCAAATCATATTCTAATCGGACTTGTCTTTCGAATGTTATCCGGTATACACGCGACGACAACAACCACACAACGACGCCGGACAGACAGACAGACACCGGCGTAAAAACTTTTTTCCTGACTCAAGAGGCCTCAAAACGTTGACATTTGATGAAATCTCCGAAAGTCATTTTTCGCATAAAACTAATACCATCGCATTATGTATGAGAATGTAAAAATACGTAACGATTATAAATATATTTCGATGTACTTTCACCTACTTGAGTCTTATTAAAATTGGTAATCCATGAGGGTGGCTCTCATCTTGTTAATGCAATTCAGGCCATTTTAGCTACATTTACATACATACTGGGGCGTAATGTTTCAGTTTTTTCTTCGAGACTAGAGTTTAGGAGTCTTTTTAGCACAGTGTATGATGCATTAAGACCTGAAAATACTGAAAGATTTCCACGTATTTACTTTTGTGTACATATATAACGTTAAATGAAATAATTCAGTTGATAAAGAACTATACCTATCTCAAGAAAAATTTATTTTTTATCTTTTATCTAGAAAAGTATCAAAATTTGATAGTCGAAAATGGATGTCCACCAAAATATCTGATAACCTTCTCAGAACATCTGATTAACTTTACCAGAATATTTAGTTATGTTGACCAAATTGTTTTATTGCTAAGCTACTCCCATAAGTTATCGTTCTTGTTAAATTAACCCGAATTTCTGATGAGGTTAGTCAGAAAATTATCAACCAGAAACTTCTGCTACATTTAACCAGAAGTAAGACCATATTTAACATTTTACTCTGGTTGATTCAAACGGAATTTTTGTGTATTAGCAGTATATTATGTAAATACATTAAATAATATTGACATTGTTTTTCAAAAGTATACGCAGTTCGCTTTCTTTAGTTTTCGTCGTGGGCTTTACTTATTATGTGAAAAAGTAATTTTAGAGCGAAAAACACATACACAACAGTTCAGGAATAGTATATCGCGGTAAGAGATGCGAAATAAGCGGTTTACTCACTGCTGTGAGGTCCTGTGTTTGGAATAATATTTTTCTTTATAAATTTAAATGCTAAATCTGAGACTGCCTACCGATGTTGGAGATTTTGCTCATCGCCTTCGAAAACGATGAGGAATTAACCATTTTAGATATTTGTAAACGGTGGCCAAACGCGGATTTTGCATCTATGTGTGGAAAAATATTACTTTTCCGTGCTGCTTGATATTTTTCCACTTTACTGATGCTGCGCTTACATGCATCGAAATTCATTAATTCCACAAAAGTGCACGAAATGTCCATTTCTGGTGCTTAAATACCTATCATCTCAAAAAACTAACAAAAGAGACTAATATAACTTATTTTCTGGATGAAGATATGCTGTTCGGCAGCCACGTTAGTTTTAGGTTCTTTAATTCAACAAAAAATAAGTATGATAATGCTTGCCGCAAAAAATGGCCAGTCTTGCCATAGCTGAGTTCCTACCGTTTTTATCTTTGCTATTCTGGCGACGAAAGTTGTTATTTACATTTTTCCATTAGGACTAATGTCGCATTGAGAATTACAGAAAAACAGACCTTCCGGTAAAACGTAGATTGCAATTTTCTTCTCTAGGACGGCCTGAAATTCTGTGAGATGGACCCCGTGGTTCAGTGGTTCAATGCTGTTGTGGTCAGACGCCGGTTTCTTTAAACCGTCCTCGCTTGGGTTATGTCTAAAACATATTTTGGAAGCAAAGCAACTGAAGACGTTTTTTAATATTGCTGAGTCGAGGGACACTAAAATTCGATAAGAAATAGTAAAAATATTTGTTGATGTTCTCCAGAAAATGGTTTTTTAATAAATCTGGATCGCAAAGAAAAACCTAGAGTAACTTGTGCTGCATCATATTTTCTTCAGGTCTCGCTTTTAACCGTTACCGAGGCAAACTATACATATAATTTGCTTTTATTAATTTCTGACTGAAAATAAGAACAGCGTTTTTGCTTCGTCCCAAAAATTTGGTGATTTTACGTGATAAACATTTATCACTGAAGCAAAAAGTTAATAATAACAGATGATGCGTTTTCATTGATCCCGATTAATTAGAAAACAATTGTTTAAGGCCGAGCCTAAAAGTGCGGACAGTCCTAACATTTTTGTACGTTTATAATACGGTTACGTTTGAACGTACGGACCTAGAAAGAGGATGGGAGATCTGGAAAAGGAATGGAAGCGTAACCTGTGCCCGAACGTACAGACACAAATCGCACCTCCGTCCCTTTTCTAGCTCACCTTTGCCCTTGGCAGGTCCGTACGTTTAGACTAAACCAAGTTATAAGCGTACGTAAACGTACGAACTGTCCCGACGTATAGACACTACCTTCATTTAAACGTGCAAAATCATGTAGCATAGTAAACATACATTTTCTCTATAATTTAAGATCCGAATTCAGTACGTGCGACTTGCACAAGCTAATACGCGTCAGTTTTCAGGTAACAAGCCCAATTAAGTTCTTAGCTAATATCTACTCAGAATTCCTGAAATTCGAGAAAATTACCTGTTCAGGCAAGCTCAGAGTACTTTTTCGCAATAGCGCGAATGTACATAAGCTGTGTTTTCCACGATATAACTCCGAGTTAATTAGTACGTACTTAAAGCGAACATGATTTCATAGGGGAGAGACTGTGAGAAAGTGCGGGTAAAAAGAACTAATGATAAGGGAGTGCACGCTAAAAAAGTGCCTTGTGAAACAAAAACCAGGTATCTGCATCTCACCATCCGCTCGAGAATGCAATGAATGAGCAAATTGTGAGAAGAACTTTTTCAATTAAAGTTCGCAGCCCTGCAGTGCGGCGGAATGTATGCGCTCCTTTAACGCCGTTGGTTACATGGTTAGCCAGACTTTTTATATCTCGAGTATGCATTGTAGCACAAATCATCAGAACCTAACAAAGTGCACGAGATAGTTTCCAGCCAGTAAATCGCGAATATCCTGAAATACACCAAACTTTGATAATGCCCGCTACTTTAGATGAGATAACTATCCGATGTTTTGCAAAACTGTTATTTTCCTAATCCTTATTTTTGTGATTTTGATTTTTAAATGCTTATGAAATACTTATATTTTTATAGAGATGGAAGCATCTACAAAAATACAAAAAATAATATTCTCAAATTGCAAGCAGCCAGTATTCGGCCAACAAATGTAAATGATAATATGTGTTCTTTCCGTGTAAAGAAAATTTAAACAAATGACACACAAAATTTTGTTTATTGTTTTCAGAAAAACCCTGTCTAATAAATTATGACCTTTTTATTAAAATATTTACGCTAAATGAAACTATGAAGGTCAATGATTTCTGGTTTGCAAAATATCTTATTACTAAAGAGTAAAAACCAAAATTTTGATAAATTTTTTATTATATTATATTTTTATTTTATTTTTAAAAATGTGTATTAATATTTCAGGATACAAATCTTTTGGTCATACAGAAAATTAAATCGATTGTATGCATTATTTTTTGATTCCAGTGTCAAAACGAACTTGATGGAAGAAGGGGCTAATTCTACACTCAGTATAGCAAGAGTTAGTCCATCAGATAGTGGAAACTACACTTGTGTTCTCACCACAATGTCGGATCGACCAGCAACGGTTCACGTTCACGTTTTAAACGGTATGTGTTGCTCTTATTCTCACACTTTTTTATTATTAATTTACGGCCAAATCATTTTCAATAGTCTAATGCATAACTAGGGGAAATTTTTCCATTTCAGAGCTGTAGAAATTCTACGATATCACACTTGAGTCATACACAACACTTTTTTTATCATTTTTTTTATTTGGGAAATTTTCAATACTGTGAGTCGGCTTTACGATCTCGCTTTTAGATTTGGCGACAAAGGTGCTGAAAGTGAACAAAATCAGTAATCTAAGCAACACGTTTGATACTTTGATTTGACCCTTTCGCTATGCTATACTCGGCAGAATGTACTTTTTGCTTATACCCCCCCCCCCCCAGCATCCATGGATTTAACGTATGAAAGTTTTTAAATTAAAAGTACTTATCAGTAATGATCGTTATTTGGTGTTGTCCATCTGTGAATATCAATCAGATTCTGTGAATAAATATGAGGGTGATCCAAAAAAGCGACTGTTTAAATGTTCTAGGGCGACAGGATATTCGCATAACCTCGGCCAAGTAATAATATGCATTTTTTTTTTGTTTTTTGTCGAATCAATTTTCAACTCGCGTAAATATTTTTTTAATTTTTGAGAAAGTCATGAAAAAGTGATAAAACTGTGAGTCCACTCTAAGGATTCACCTGCCTGGCCTCTCGCCACTAATCCGATCTTCATTCCTGTTATTAAGATGCTTTTTACCTAGACACATACAACCTGAACATTTATTACTTCAGAGTTAAAGTCTCATTGTTATGACACTTCCCTTAGGATCAGTTAGTATTTCGACTCACCAAAAAAAATTCCACTCGGCGCAACTTAATGCACTCGCCATGAAGGCTTAACGTGTTAACATACGGGTGAACTTAAAGTAAAATTAAAAGTTTTTACACATTTTTCAAAGCACTTTTTTATGGTAAATCATTGACCATTTTTCTCGTTCTTTTCCAGATTCATTCTAAGATGTTTAATCTACACTCTGTAAAAATTTCACTTCACGCAAACTTAGCTAAATTGTGCAATAAGTCCGCAAATATTGCAATTGAGGTAGAATTCTCCTTGTTTTAAAATTGTTACATAATACTTCTAAAATATGAAAAGTTGACAAAATCCATTTTGAAATGTCGGAGAACAAATAACTCCATAATTAAATAAATTGGTTCGTAACTTTTTATGAAAAATTGAACTTAAAAAATAATTGGTATTTTTACGTGTCAAACTCTATGAGAGGAACAATCGCTTTTAGCGAGCTGAAAGATGATTCCACAAGAAAACAAAAAAATAGGCATATTCTGATTTTTTCCAAGCTATACGAATTTCCAGTCGTCCATGAAATATTTAAACAGACGCTTTTTTTTGACCACTCTAATTGATATTTAGTGTCATTTACTTTTACATGAATAATACTTTTGATGTTTATAATATTCATACCAATGAAATATATACCACAAAACAATGATTGTAAAAATAGAAGTTACCTTTCTACAGATATTGTCAATCAACCCAAATACTTCCTTATGAAATAAATATAATCATAATTTAAATCTGTAACCCCAAATGAAAACAAACAAAAGAGACTATCAAACATATAACGATATACACTATTGAGTAGGATGATCAGAAAAAACACTTTGTGTTTTCTTAGTAGCGAAAGGCAAATAACGGTAGTTTATACGATTGTGGAAGGCAGATTTTTTATTTTTTATTTTAAACAATATTTATATGTGGCGCTTCGTCGTTGAACTTAGTTATTGCAAAAGCTGAAAAATTCGGTAAGTGAAGAGTCGATCGTTACTCCTTAAGAGGATTAGTTAGCGTTCCCAAAAAAGGAAAAAATACCTATGGACACTTGCCACTAAAGGTTCTAGGGTTTATGGTGCCAAGACCCACTGTGATCAACTTCTATGGCAGGGCTGATGAGCGCTCCGCCCCGAGAATTAAACAGCTTAAGTAGCAGACCTGTCAAATATCAAAAATGTTCTCAGACTTGCTTTTACTGTAGCACGTTTAATTATACTTTTTCTTAATGTGATTTTTAAAAAAATATAATCTTCAACCTTTGAGAAAAATATTCTCAAAATTTCAGTATCAGATATATATTATTGGGGCTGTTATGAGTGTTTAAAAACAGTGGAAAACAGTGAAAATAGCATTTTCTAGGCAACCGTAAATAATATTTATTATGAATTGATCATTTAAAAAATGCTTTTATATGGATTCTTAAGACTTCATGAACAACATATTTAAAGTTCAAATTAAAAAGTGAGTAACTTCGTGGTTAAAACATTAAATGAATAAATGATGATTTTGTCCGTGTTAATTGCATAAGAACTTTAAAGACGATGCGCCACCTTTAAATATTGTTTAAAATTTTATTTACAAAAATCTACCTTCTATGATACCATAATCTACCGTGATTTGTCTTTCGCTCCTAAGAATACCAAAAGTGTTTTTTTCTGGTCACCCTATTGAGGGTTTTGCCTGTGTTGAGGCGAATGTTGCTTCAAGGTAGGGGTTAAGAAGGTACTTTTTTATTACGAGAATTTTACATCTTAAATGCATGAAGGCTTGCTAATTGACGAATTATTTCAGGGTAAAAAAATGGTCCACTCCCCGTGTGGAAAAATTTCGGGGCACTGGCCAAGCGCTGGTCAGACCGTCTTGTGTCTGGTCAGATGCTGGACAGACGGTCTAATAGCGCCGCTGGCCAGAAGTGTAACGTCTAAACCATTAGATGGACAAGATTAGACGGCGCTGACCAGCCGCTGATCAGCTCGTCCAGAATAGACGAGCTGATCAGACGCTGGCCAGACGTGTAACGCTTTTACCACGCGATGGTCTAGATTGGACCGTATAGAAAGAGGAGGGAAAAAAGTATCAGAACTTCACAGATAGTACACTACCTTTTAAATCAGAATTTCAATATGCTCTAAAAAAAATTTCAAGGTAAAATATTCAGTAGTTTATTTTTTATGACAGTTTTCATCACTGGGGTAAAAACTTCTCCCAGTGTGGCAAGTATGTTATTCTATAGATGCGTGGCAAGCAAGGATTAAATTGAAATATTTCAGTTCAAGATTTATCATTTAATTGTTTTATTGTTGAAAATAAATTTAGTTTACTTTAAGTTCAACTATTATATAATAATGATCACACAACATAACATAACATTTTTCTCAAATCATTATTGTCCATCTTGGTTTTTATTAAAAATGTGGTTAGAAATATATTCAGTACGATGTAAAGACATACATAAAATCTTCCTCTCTGGCCTTTTGTAGGTTAGGTTGCAATTTGTGAAAGAATCAATTAATCTTATGTCATATAAGTGGATATTATATTGCTCAACAATTATAAAAAAAAAACAGTGTGTATACAAACCTAGACATGTGTCAATCTGACTTCAACACAAAACTTTCCTGAAAACTTTAACATTCTTTTACGTTTTCCCAATCATTTCTGTCTGCTGAGGATTACACCATACACTGTCACGATAGCACTTCCTATTTTCAACCGAGACCGTCTGAGAGGGGTCCAGCCAGACCGCTTCGATGAATCTTTGAAATTTTTGCAATCGAGTCCGTCTAAGAGGGCCAAGACCAGCACCTTGTCAGACCGTCTTAAGTAGACGGTCTAGATTCGGTCTAGCCAGCCGATCTCTCTACATAAGACTGCCACGAAATTTTTCCACACGGGTCAAGAAACCAAAAATTTTCAAACATCCGTAACTGTCGTTACTTTGGTTAAAAATATAGGCAATTCCTCACAGGAAAATCAGAAATTTACCCTAAATTTCAAGTATGAAAAATGCTGCTCGCTTATTTTAATACTTGATAAGACAAAAAAATAAGCACTGTACTTCATTTTATAAAAAATAAAATATTTCCAAGGCAATTGCTTCTTTAACTTGAAATGCAGATACAGAAAAAACTAGGCTTGCAATTTTCTTTTGGGTAATTTTTTTACAACCTCATTTTTAACTTGAGTTACGTTCACCCTTTTGATCAATGTCAAAACTGAAAAACAATTGAATTTCTTTCAACATTCGTATTGCTCAATATGAAGAACATGATCATTTGAAACTGAAACTGTTTCATTATTTCACGGCGCGTGTGAAAGTGAATAATTAGGCTTCCAGATTTATGTTACTAACATTATGGCGTGTGAACAACTGAGCCTCCGAATTCTGTAACCCTGAATGAAATTTGCCTGGCCGCTTCAGGGCGCACGAGTTGGCCCCTAATGGCTTTAAAATCAGTTTTCGAACATTCAATTTCTAACATATCAATTTGTAGAAAATTTCATAAAGCATCTTTTTTGGAGGCAAAAGTTGGTATTTTTTACCGTTTCAGTAAAAAATAAAAAATAAACTTAATTTTTCAGACCAGCAAATTTACTAAATATTTTCACTTTACCTCGCTGCAAAAGACAATGTTTTTTATAATTAAAGATGCAAATTTTAGAACTTCTCCTTCAAGCTGTTCTTAAGATAATGTGCCATTTAAAATTGATTGGTTTTTTAAAATAAATTAGTTATAAATTTTTTTGGTAAGTAGTATCTAAATAACGTTTGACAATTTTAAGACGCTTCTTTTAGCGAGAGAATTTTGAGTAAGCCCAAACTTCTAGCGAAAGAAATGGTTATTAGGATATGATGAAGTTTCCTTGAAAAGTAGTACAAATCTCTTGAAATTTAGAGAACATTGAAATTGATACCTAAGCAAAAAAAAAATAAAGGGAATTGGGCTAATAAAATTACCAAACCAAGGGGAAACAAAGTTTTTGTAGATACTTTCTTAAAAAAAAATTAAAGTTTCAATACTTTTGAAAGTAAATCAAAAATACATTATTGACCTTGAAGATTATTTTCTTTCTTACTTTTAGTTCGTTAAAAATTACACAAGTGAAATTTAGAGCATAATTCATATGTATATACTACTATAAACTACTGGAAATAAAGGAAACAGGATTTTTTAAATTAAGTAATACATTTAAAATATTAAGGATAATGTTTTCAGTATAAAGTAAAGCACATTACTCGATGTTTAACTTTATTTATGAAATCAGAAAAAGGTACCACATTGCTCAGCCTAACAAAATTTTGAAATTAAATATAAATTTACTATAAAAAGAATATTTTAAGACGTAAGTATTTAAAAAAAATAGTTGATATAAGTTTTCAGTTTTATATTCACTTCAGAAACTAGCCGTAATTTTTACTTAATCTCTATAATACTGTATCAGTTTATTATGTTCTTTATAAAATTTTCTACAAACTCTATTCATGCTATTTTTACCAAAAGTATTGCATATGTGCTAAAGAATTTCTATCTAATAAGGGGTATAATTACTTAGAACTTTAGTTTCAATGAAAACAAAAAAATGAACTTGTAAAGAATCTTTTAAGGAAAAAAAGCGATTGTCAGATAATTAAACTATTTGGTTGAAAATAAACTTTTTTGGTGAAAATTCATCTCTTTTAGTAGAAAATTAATTTTTTTGTTAAAAATTTGTGACGAGAGATATATTTTTCTGAATGTTTTTAATCAGCCTGCAAATACGTATGTATAATTTAAGATGTAAATATTTAATGATTTTGCCCTAATACAATTAGAATTGCGTGTCGTTTGATTTTAACATTTTTATTCAATAGTGTAAAAAAGTAAATAAATAGACTAAAATGATGCCAGTACAGGGGCGCGACGACGTGACATGACGTGGCGGCTGTGGTCGAGCAGGCCGAGGCTCCGAAGTTATCACGTATTGCGCACTCGATTAATGCTATTAGAATGATCCTATTTTATTAACTAATAATTCAATTAAGGTCCGACTTACAAGAAAACTTCATTATATCCTAATAAAAATTTCTTTCGCTGAAAGTTCGGGCTTACTCAAAATTCCCTCGATAAACGAAGTGTTTGAAAATTGTCTAACGTTATTCCGATACTGCATGCTAAAAAAATGTTTAACTTTTTTATTTGACAAAATCAATAAATTTTCAATGGAAAATTATCTTAATAAGAGTTCGAAGGACAAGTTCTAACATTTTCATTTTTAAAGATAAAGAACTTTGTCTTGCGGAGCGAGTTGAAGTGAAAATAGAGTAAACAGGGCTGTGTCTGACACCCTTCTGGTGAACGACACTGGGTAATGCAAATGCTTTTAATAAAATTCCATATATATGAAATAAATACTTGTACATGCATAAATATTCTAATATCTATGTAAATTTTATTTCAATATTTATTCAGTACATAATGATTGAATTTATATTCATTCAATTACATTTTTTGCCACCTAGAGCCCTAGTGAAAAAATCTTTTGGCGTTGGCCAGTCCCAGACTAGACCATCTAGTCTCTAATCTGACGCAGATTAGATGGTTTAGTCTACGGCTGGCCAGACCTGTAACACTTGGGCAAAGTTTGTGGCTAGACGATCTATGCAGCCGCCATTCAGCCGCTGATCCCATTACTGATTTATAACGTTCTACAGTACTGTCTTGCGGTACTGACACGGTACTGCACACCAGTATAATTACAAAAGTGTTAATTTAAAACTTTTTGTTAATTTTAACACCAAGTATTGCTATACTCTAAAGATGTAACAAAAAAAGGTATTCAAAGAAATAAATAATAATTGATTTCTAGTATTTTGTCTATAAATTTTAATTGGTTCTATTCAGAATGAATACATATAGTACGTTTTCAAAAATTATATTAGAAATAAAATTTCTGACACTACGTGGTTTCGAATCCACATCTATACCTGAATATATCGCCTAGCAGTCAGGAACATTAACAATTACTCTATACCAAAAGAATTGAAAGTTAATGAAAAAACCATCCTAATAACCTATCCGTGCAGAAATTTTGTGAGGTCGCCGTCGGGCACCGATCGGGAAAAATGTGACCACGATAGGGTAATCTATCTAGCGCCAGACCGTAAATTAAACGCCCCACCCGACAGGGCCCAGGTCTGGGCATCCAAAATGGGGACCCGATCTGGACCATATATAAACCATTCAATGTTTTATTTCTTTGATAAGTAAAATTTGAAAACGATTTGTAATATTTTTTTCAGCCATTGTATTTTACAAAACTTCAGTTTTTTCAATATTCTACATAATTAAACTGTTTACATTCCTCAAACTTATCGTTAAGAATTAGCATTTCGAAGAAAAATATTATGTATTGAAAAACATTGTTCAAATTTAGAGCTATATACACGCACACACGCATGAATTTCAATTATGAATATTTTTTAATGTTCCTAATATTCTTATGAAATCATTTTTGTTTTTACTTACGCACATGGGGCACGAGAAATGAGATTTTAAAAGTGAGATCATATTCGAGAAGATTTTGAAAGCATTTAATCTATAATGTTACAAATCCGGAAATTCTAATATTTTGTATAAAGTAATCTCTATTTTCACAAGATAAGCAACAAAATCTAAAATTCTTAAAAGCTAGAAAACATTTTCATCATTCACATAAATAGTCAATTCGCTCAAAATGACGACGCTTTCTCGAATACATTGCTGGAAATATTCAGGAGCTAAAAATAAATTGTGAACTTTCTTAAAAACACGGTAATGTTTTTAAGAAAGTTCACAATTTATTTTTAGCTTCAGGGTAATAAATTCTTTCAAATCCATTCTTTTCTAAAATTTGTTCGCTTTATTGATTATTTTGTTCGAAATCACTATATTTCTGCATAAAAAGCGTGGAGTCTTATTTTAGTTCTAAATGTTTTCAAGCAATGTGAGTGCATAGGAAGTTGATGTATAACTTCAGGAATGGAAATGATTTTCGGGCAGTTTAAGAAAAAAAAAGAAGTCATACGTCCCTTACCTCAAAATTCACTGAGTTCACAATGTATGACATTGGACCTTGACAAAATAATTATCGGAAGAATCTTCAAAAAAATTAAATTTAATAAAATTTTTTAATAAAATTTTGAATTGTTATTTTTAAACAAATTTGAATAATATTTATCAATTTTTTATTTTAAATTTATAGTTTAGGACATCCTATAACCTATTGTTTTGCAGAGATTTTTATTTATAATTTCTAAACGAAGTCATCTAAAATTTGGTGGATTTTCTAAATTGTGCCCTGATGTGAGTACTAACTCGACTCGACGTGGTTCCAACGCGAGCCACACCATATGCACCTTGCGGCCACATTGGGAAAAGTCGATCGGGCCCAGAGCAGAACTTGGTAATAGGTTGGGCAATTTATGCACGAATACAACTCAAAAAGCGTGAAATCCCCATTTATCAGCTCTTTTTCGTTATTAATTTTTTTTATTGGTACACGACATCATGTATATTTCCAACAAAATAACTGTCAGAGAAATATAAATAAAATCAGTTTTAAATT
>NC_046657.1:119367692-119371202 GCF_010883055.1 Belonocnema kinseyi | reverse complement strand
TAACTTTTTAATTTGTAGGTGTTTTGGACCAGTTCATAACGATTAAGAATTACATCAAATGTAATTTTCAAGAAAAAATTGATTTTTAATAATGTTTAATTTCTTTTTTTTGTATGATTTTACACACCCTAACAATTTTTAAAAAATGGTGAAAAAATTTGGCTAGTTGATACTTAGAAGCATTTACGGTATGACCCGAGGACTAGTCTCGGATCCAGGCCAGACTAGACTACCAAGCAAAAAAGGAAAAAACCTGATTTTGAAAAGTGTTCATTTCTTATTTTTTATAATTTTTTACACCCTAGAGATTTTTCGTAAATGTTAAAAAAAACTGTGGCTGATTGAGACTTAAACATGCTTATGTTATGGATTGCTGGCCAGTCCCGGATCAGGGCCAGACAAGACTATTAAGACAATAAGAAATAAAAATGATTTTAAATAGTGTTAATTTCTTGTTTTGTATAATTTTGGAAACCCTGACCTTTTTCGAGAAAAGTGAAAAAAATTGGCTAATTGATACTTAAAAACATTAGTATATGGTTTGCGGACAAGTCCCAGATCTAGGCCAGGCTAGGCTGCCAAATAAAAAAGAACAAAAATTAATTTTTAATAGTGTTCATTTCTTATTTTGTATGATCTTGAACACCCTGACCGTTTTTCGAAAATTCATCCAAAAACTTTGGCTGATTGAAACTTAGAAATTTTTATATTATGGATTGCTGACCAGTCCCAGATAGTACTTGCAGATGATAGATGTTTATGTTTTAAAATGTAATTGAGTAAATATTAGTTTCAAATTTGAGTAGATTTAATATATTTGAAATATTTTTATCATACCTTCAAAACCAACGAACGACATACGTATCTTTCAATAAACGATACCTCACTAAAGGAAGTTTTTAGGGAATTAAACGCATTTCTTTTCTTGACATACATGTTGCTATGATCTCTATTTGATTTCTTCATTCCTACGACATCGTCTTCTAAGATCCTTCAATGTTAAATATCTTTTTAATTGATTTGGGTTTCCGAACCTCAAAGAGCAGTCACC
The DNA here is from genome assembly GCF_010883055.1 of Belonocnema kinseyi. NCBI lineage: Eukaryota > Metazoa > Arthropoda > Insecta > Hymenoptera > Cynipidae > Belonocnema > Belonocnema kinseyi. Next base: position 119,370,151 of record NC_046657.1, on the reverse strand, counting down.
GACACCCCAGAATAAATTTGATAAATTCGTGAATTTAAAAAATGAACATAACCACACAATATCGAAGGTATTCCTTCTTTTTAAAAAACGTATTTTCTTCTAAAAACACCCATAATTATACAAAATGATGTTTTTTATTGTCTTAAACAACTGAATTACATAATATTTTTACAAATAACTTTCTAAATTTGTTTAAATTCAAAATGAATACCGGTGTCGTTTACTAAACATAGAGTGTCGTTCACTGGAATTTGCATACATTATTTTAAAATAAATATAACAAAAGTTTTGCAAAGAATAATTATTTTACTGTGTACTGTCTGAAAATGGAAAAGAATCTGCCCTTTCAGACGAACTCATCTTCGTTACCAAACAATAAGCATATAAATTAAAATTCTTCTTTTTCTAAGAAATTTTTTGTAAGGTGTCGGTAATGCCCATGTTTACCATATTTAGAAAATTTACTGGTCTGAAAAATTGAGTTTTTTAATCTTTCACAGAAAAGGTAAAATATATAACTTTCTTGCCAACAGAAAAAATATGCGCCTTGAAATTTTGTAGAAAGTCTTGTTTTAAAAAGTTGAAATGTCGAAAACTCATTTTCAATCTATCAGGGGCAAACTCGGGCGGACTGAAGCGGCCAGGCAAGTTTTATGGAGAATTATAGAATTCGGAGTCTTAATTCATAGGTTATAAAATTATAAAACCTCTCATAAAATTAATCTTTTCATTTCTTTATACACGTGTAACAGATGGGTAAAGGCAATTAAGATTTTTGCAATGGCTTGTTTGCTACAAGTGCGCAAAATAGGCGATTTACCGTCGAGTGCGAAAACGCAGACTAATGTGAAAAATTCAATATTATGAAAGTGAATATTATTAAAATCAATATTATTCCCCAAGCACCTCGTCGCGTCGACTGAAATAAGTTATTTTTTTATGATCAACACATGCTGAAGTTGAAAAGTTCGACTTGAGCATGTCTCAGTTTTGAGACGGAGCCAGACTTGAATTTATATCTTGGAGACAAGTTTCTATGCCTTAAATACATACATTTATATCTTAAATCAAATTTTTATGACTTCGACCCTAGTGGTTTTTAACTTCAAGTGTATACCGTTTAGAAAGTTACAATTCTTATTTTGTATCAGAAAATTTTTAAGAGTTAAAAACTTTCAGACCCACAGATTCTGAATTTTTAATTATAAATACGTAACTAATTTAATAATTACGAATTTTTCATTCATTAATTTTAATCGCATTTATGAGCCATTCATGAGCATTTATGAGACAAGTAAACGCCGTTTTACCTATCCTGGCCATAAAAGTAAGGCGAAGGCCTATGTCTTGAGTCAGTTATAAGACGCAGCCAGGCATCGATGTCTGGGAGACGAACTGAAGACATAAGTAAGTCGAGCTCAAGTCAAAGCATTTTTACTTAGGTTATCTCGAAAAAAACTACCCATTAGTATTAAAAAGTTACCAAGACGTTTTGAGTTGATTTCTCAATTCTTTAAAACCTCTCAAAACCAGAAATTCAATGCTTGAAAGCAGATCGTTTTTTAATATTATAATGAAAATAACATGCAGATTCTTCACTTCAAGCTTATAAAAATTTTGTTAAAAAATTTTGTTAATAATTATAGCCACAATATCTCCACAAAAAAATTTCCATAATTCTTGCTCTGATAGATAAAAAATTGTTGGGTTTTAATGCTATGATTAATTGTTATTGCATGGGCAGGAAAAAATTTTAGACTAATCTGGATTAGAAAATACAACTTTTTTATAACGATGATTTGATTTTTTTAAATTTGATAATTTCGGCCCGCCATATTCGTTACACTGTCCGACATTTTCCAACATTTTTTTAACCTTTAAATCACTTAGGTAATGACCTGGAATAAATGGTCCAAAATAGTCTTTTGCACTCTTTGAAAGCATATAAAAAGTTAATGCGACTTGCTAGAAAACTTTATTATACAGCTATTGTGCCGAAAATGATAGGAAATCAGATTAAAGCCAATGGAAACGGTTTTTTAATCGCCAATCCTATTCTGTGCTTTCTACTCGAAGCAAAATGCATTAACGCAACTAAAAAACGGTGCCTAATGGCTCAATCCTGATTTATACTTCCGCTTCGGTAACATGGCCTATGAAAAAAGTTTCAAGTTTGCATTTAAGCCAATGCGCAATATTCTAGCAGGTCAAATTTACTTGTAACCTTTTCAGGAAGTTGCACAAATTATAAAAAGTTTTTTGCTCTTATCACACCGTTTCTCAAAAACTAGACATTTTAAACCCCCTATGGAGTTGGCCCCCTGAAAATCACATTTTTTAAATTTTCTTTTTGCATACGTTTGTACAGTCTGTCAAGTTAAAGCGTGGGTGGCTTTACTCGCAGTCGGTAAGGTGTATCGACATGATTTTGGTGTCAAAATATTAAGAAGAGCTCCCTC
>NC_046657.1:119358971-119367592 GCF_010883055.1 Belonocnema kinseyi | reverse complement strand
GAGGGAGCTCTTCTTAATATTTTGACACCAAAATCATGTCGATACACCTTACCGACTGCGAGTAAAGCCACCCACGCTTTAACTTGACAGACTGTACGTCGTTTGTACCGTTTGTACTTTTAATATTTTCATTTGTACCATCTTGGTTTCCCGGCTAGGGGCAAATCAAAATTTCGTGCCATCCCCCAAAATTCAAATTTCTCAAATTTTCTTTTTGCATACGTTTGTAAGTCGTTTGTACTATTTGTACTATTAATATTTCCGTTTGTAAAGAAATTTGGAGAAATTTGAATTTCGGGAGGATGGCATGAAATTTTTATTTTCCCTTAGCCGGGCAACCATGAGGGTACAAACAAAAATATTAAAAGCACATGCAGGACAAGCTACGTGCAAACGTATGCAAAAAGAAAATTTGAGAATCTTTAATTGCGGGGGAATGGTACGAAATTTTGATTTCTCCCTACCTAGGCAAACAAGAAGGTACAAACGAAAATATTACATGTACAAACAGTACAAACGAAGTACAAACGTATGCAAAAAGTAAATTTGAGAAATTTGAATTTTGGGGGGGGGATGGCACAAAGTTTATATTTTCCCCTAGCCGGGCAACCAAGAGGGTACAAACGAAAATATTAAAAGCACAACAGTACAAGCTAAGTGCAAACGTATGCAAAAAGAAAATTTGAGAACTTTTAATTTCGGGGGGATGGGGCGAAATTTTTATTTCCCTCTAGCCGGGAAATCAAGAGGGTACAAACGAAAGTATTAAAAGTACAAATAGTACAAACTACGTACAAAAGTATGCGAAAAGAAAATTTGAGAAATTTGTATTTCGGGGGGATTACAGAAAAATTAGATGTCCTCCTATCCGGACAACCAAGAATGTAAAAACGAAAATATTAAAAGCTCAAACAGTACTAACGACGTACAAGCGCATTTGAAAAAAAAATTTGAGAAACTAGAATTTTGGGGGGAAGCGTGAAGTTAACCCCCCGAAATCATTGTCGCCCCCAATTTCGTAACCAGGAGGGTACAAACGAAAATATTGGATGTGCAAACAGTACAAACCTATGCAAAAAGGAAATTTAAAAAATGTGAACTTCGGGGGGCCAACTTCATAGGGGTCGTTTCAAAGTTTTTTTATCAATGTAATCTTAATTTACAAGAAAATACAAAAAAAGTCACCCAGAAGTGACTTGAATAAAAAACTACATGCAGCCCGAGTAAAAATGCTTCGATTTGATTTCGACTTCGTTGTGTCTTGAGTTCATCTCCAAATCATCGATGTCTGGCTGCGTCTCAAAACTGAGTCGAGACATAGGCCTTCGTCTTAATCTAATGGCCACGAAAGGTATAACGATATTTACTTGTCTCAAGTCGAGCCTTGTCTTGCCTAAGACAACGTTTACTTGTCTGAAGCCGAGACTGATCTTGGTTAAAATGATCAGCGTAAACTTGCCTCAATATGAACCTTTTTTGGATTATAAATGAGATTTAAATTGATGAATGAAAAATTTGTAATTATTAAATTAGTTATTTTTAATGAAAAAATTCAGAATGGGTGGCTCTGATACAAATGAAAATCCGTAAATAAGTTTATTGAATATATATGATATATTATTATTATTATTATTATTATCATTATATTATATATATATTTTTTTTTATTCCTGGAGAATCAAATCGAAGGGCCTATAACAAAGCCACCGAGCGCGTCCCCAGGTTGCGGATAGAGGGTCCCTGTACCAAGGGTTTCTGCTGAATATGGTTACAAAAATAAATAGGCAGTCGCTGACAATTATCCAGGGGTGGTTCCTAAGGAATTAACCTCCAAGCGGAGGTGTGAAAACCGTGCCGAAAGCTGAATGGCACCTGGGTGAGGTGTCTAGAACAGTGACTCTGGGATACCAGGCGACCTCTCAAAGTACGCAGCCTTATCCTTGCATGCAGGGCTCTACAAGCATGGACGAACCCCTTTCCCTGGCTTCTCGTGAGAACAACAATGGCAACACCGAACATAGTTGTAGTAAGTGCAGAGCGACTGAATCACGACTTGTTAGAGTGCTACGATGCGAGTGTTGCCCCTGAACGGGGTTACATGGCACGGCTGCATGCTCCATTGTGCGAGAAACACCCGGAAGTATCGCATTTTTCGCATCAACGTCTGCGAAACAATGCCGAACTACGCCAAAATAGAGGCTATGTAAGCGAAACGCCTACTCTACCACAGCTAGAACAAGCCATCAACAGTGAAAGAGAGGCGACACTAAGACCAACCGCGGGCAGGCATCCTATAGAGGAAGAACGATGCTGTATGACCCGGAAAAACATCAACACCAAGGTTTCTCTCAAGCCTAAAGATCTGGCTGAAATGGATGACGAGCTTCGTGGACATCTTTCCGAAGAATCCGACCTCTGCGCTATCAATTATCGTATGCATAATACAACAAGAGCTTTGGCCGATGCGAACCTGAAGACAAAACGAACGGTTGATCAAAAGACCAAACTACAAATGCATCAACTTTCCATAAAGATAGGTTGGGCAAGACAGTACGCGTTCCGGATTCAGTGTGTGGTTGACTACATCACATCTGACAGGAATTTTACTGCCCAGGTTCGACAGTTCGCGCGAGAGAAGTCTACGAAGTGCAGCATAGACTGGATGAAGACTCAGAAAATATAAATAGCTTCAAGGAGCTGTCTGATACCCTCATAAAACCTGATGGAGAATGTCCACGTATCACACTACTCAGGAGGTAGTGTGCCGATTCCGGAGTGGTTGGTGGAAGAGAGCACAATAATCCTGCCGAAAATAGGCAGCTTAGCTGACCCGGAGAATTACAGGCCAATCACTTGTCTGAACACACTGTATAAGATATTCAAGGCTATCCTAAATGATAGGATTGTTCGGGCAATCGATTATCTGAAAGCTTTCGAATCGACCTCCCATAGACTTATCATCTGTCTTTTGAAAATCTTAAAGGCTCATCCTCGAATCTTTAGTTGCATAGAGAGATTGATACCGCTTTGAAAAACCAGATTCACTATCTCATCTGGAAAAAATCGTGTGACAAGTAACAAGGTGACCTTTTAGAGATGTGTCTGTCAGAGCAACACCATGAGCCCGCTCCTCTTTTGCCTCACATTATTTCCACTATCTCTAGCACTTCGCCATTCCAACGGGTACTTGTTCGGCAAACCTGCAGATCGAAAGTACAAGGTCACTCATGTATTTTACATGGACGATTTTAAGATCTATGCTAAAAACAAAGAGCAACTACATCTAGCTCTAGGGATTTTCCAACGATATTCTAAGGAAATTGGAATGCAATGCGGATTAGACAAATGCGCCAAGGCTTATTTGAAGCGAGTAAGACTTAATGGCATCGCTGAAGACCCTGAGCTCATCGATTGAAGCGCTATTCGACACATTTGCCCTGACAAGGCTTATACCTACCTGGGCGTACCACGGAGCCGCATTTAGGATGTATCCTCTATACAGGATACTCTCCTAAGCAGATAGAAACGTCTCATCCGGCAGATTTGGTCTTTCGAACTATCGGCGAGGAACAAAGTACCTGCAGCGAACATGCTTGCCATCCCGGTATTACTCTATGCATTCTTCAATGTTTTCAGCACAGGATTATTCTGGGTACAGCGCATAGAGTCGCAAATAGAAGAGAACCTCTTCTTAAAATGGTCAAGAAGCACGAGGAAGTGGGCAAAGGAGCGTTTCTGTACAAAGCAGCGGAGGAGGCTGCTTAAACACTCGGACTTAACTTTAGTATTAGGGGTGAGCAAAATGCATCAAATCTTATCTATCTTGAGTACTTACTCCTGAAAGTCCGGATTAAGAAAGCATAAGAGAAAAACTTTCGTGACCAGCTCCTCGATAATAGGATGCACGCTATCTTCCACGGAAATGTGGAGGATCAGTCAATTTCGTGTGAGCTAACTTTTTCTTTCCTTAAATCACCTGGATTGAAGTCTGATACGGAGGGTTTCATTTTGGTATGCCAAGACGGTTTCATTTCTACCTTAACATACCGTCACCACATTTCGAGCCAAGACATTCCCGATGATAGCTGCAGGGCGTGCCATGCACACCCCGAGCATTTAGCTCACATACTATCTAGTTGTTCAACTCATGCGGAAACGACCTACATCCATAGGCACAATGCGGCACTAAGAGTGCTTTATTACCATCCCTATCACTCTTACGGCATTAACCTTAATTTCTCTCCTCTAAATGCCCCTAGGGAAATGGAGTCAATTGTCGAGGATGTGAAGTGCCGCATATACTGGAACTTTATATTCTCGTCAATTGTTTGTGTTGCACACTCGAGGTCTGGCATGGTTTTTCTTGATTTCGAGAAGCGAACTATGTTCGTTATCGAATTTCGGGCACCAGCTGACAAAAACGTCATGGCCAAGGAGAATAAAAAGAAAGAGAAGTATAGAGACCTTATAAAGGAAATGCAACTATTGTACCCGGAATATTCTGTTAAACTAATCGTCCTTATCATCGGCTCTCTTGCAGATGCCAAGCTTTCACTCGTTAATAGCCTGAAATGCATCCCTGCGTATCAACAATATGCTAAAACACTTGCGGGAAAAATGCAACAGGCGGTAGTCCTCGGGCCGCTCCCTATTCTTAGGATGCACGAAACTTTTGCCGGATCGTTGTATTGATTCCGTTATAGACCCATCTCACGGTCGTGAGACGTGGTTGTGACTGAATTTTATCGCTGGGAGCGGGTGCAATTTTTCAGATTAGCACCTGCTCCTGTCGAAATTCTGCGGTTGCCCTTATGACAAATTTTTAAATATATATTGTATAAAAATATACAAGATTGTTAAATCATTGGCAAAGATTAGCTTTTATGAATGTCAGAATGACCCTTTTTGCTAGGACAGGTATACGCTCGAAGTTATAGACCGCTCGGGTTGGAGTCATAAAAACTCGGCTCAAGAGATAAATTTATGACTTGAAGATAGAAACTTGTCTCCAAGACATAAATTGAAGTCTGACTTCGTCTCAAACTGAGAAATGCTCAAGTCAAACTTTTCGACATCGGTATGTCTTAATTGTCGGCAATCCAAGTGGAACTCAAGTGGAAGCATTTTTGCTCGGGAGGACACTGTAATCAGCGCAACAAAATCCATTAGTATACGTAGTTTGAACAACATTGGAGATACACACTTTTCCCGAAAGTTTATTCCAGGTTCTTAGTTTTTTAATATATACTACATTTTCTGGGCTAAATACCATTCTACCGACTGATACCGTATGTTGGACGAAAAGAAAGATTTTTCAAACGGTCTTGAACGAATTTAATTAAAATACCGAAAACTCGGGAAAGTTTACAGTTAGCTTTTTTTTAAATATTAATCCGAAATTGAGATGCGGTTGAGCTGACAGTTTGACTAAACGTAGAATACGAATTTGTTTATTTTATTCTCACGGTCTGTTATTAAATGGAATATTTTTTAATCGATTCAAGTATAAATTTCCGCACATATTCCTGAATATTTTATATCTTAAGGAATGAAATTACTCATACAAATCCTCTTATAAAATGGTGAATTCTCAACCAAAGCCTCTTCATTGCAGTCGCTGGGGCCGCTATAAAATTTATTGCAAATTCGATAACAGCTTTTGCAAATAGACCCTCATTGATTGCGCCTGAATAATTCATACGCTTGAATTTAATGGCTTAAGAGAGTTCTTGAGATCCATGCAAAGGGATAAATTAGCAGCAATATCGTGCGAAATGGTAAGAAAATTCGCAGACTATTCTCCTTAGCACATCTTTAAGAGTAAAAGTGTGAAATATTAGCAGCCTCGCTTTCTCCTGAATGAGGCAAACTCAAAGCAAGAACCGGACTTGAATTACCTGAGAGCTCGTTAAGAACTTTCCTTCCTATGCCTTGCCTGGAGGGATAGACCTTTAGTTTAAAAAGTTTCTTCTGCACTACAGTTAGACAAAATACGAAAAAATTCAATTATTATACACGAATGTTCCAGCACAAGTTTTTTCATCAATTTAAAATCAAATTTGAGAATATCAACCATTCAGGTTTTGAATTATTCCGTCTGTGCAAAAAAGTGCATGAAAAAAGATTGTCCAGATGAGGCATATCACACTTCAAATCAAGCAGAGAGGTTCAGCCGAGGATCCTGCTGAGGGTGTCAGAATGTTTTAGTATTTAGATACATCGTTCTATTGTAGAAATAAGGAGAAAAGTATTTCAAAGTGTGCTTCGAAATAATTTGTTAGTTGTCATAATTATTCGAATCATACCTTATAATCCTTAAAAATTAAAAGAATTTTTTTCCAAAATGCAATACTTTCCAAACTAACGTAGATATTAAGACTTTTTTTAAAAAAGTGGTATTTCTACAAGTTTAAAATAAAGGTTTACACATCTATGTAAGTTCTGCAAAAAAGACCTTTTTAAAATTAAGTTTTTTCTACCAAAATATTTACTCTCGTTGCTTCACTGTAATGACATTCAGTATTTTCTTTTATTTTGAGAGTTAATTTGATCGATAGGTTGATTTATATTTTCAAGGCAGTGAAAAAGATATCTGCACTGATTGATAATAACTATTTCTGATGATCATGCAGATTCCTTTAAATAATTCCTTTTGCTCTTTTGCTATAGATTGCATCATCAACAAATAAAACTCCAAGCTTTTGTCAAAACAATGTTCCTGTCCTAAAAAAATGGTTAATCTCTTATTAAACGAAGAGAAAAACGCACAATTTTAACAAAGAAGTTTCACCCGTTATTGAATTTCTGACGGTTACGGATTATGTCAACCCACGGTAAGTCACACTGTGACAAGTCACATTTCCACAAGTTACAGTTGCGGCAATTTAGGTTGGCGGGGTATTAGATTACCAACAAGTCACATTATGGGATCTCTCATTCGGAAAAATTTGAAGTCCGGGGAAAATTGGAAAACGTGCGGCAAGTCGCATATGTGGTGAGACACATCTGCGGAAAATCTTATTTCTTATTATTTAAAGTCCACAATAATTGGCAAAAATGCAGCAAGTCACATTTATAGCAAACTAAATTTGCTGCATGTCTCATTTGAAAAAATGTGGAGTCTACAAAAAATTACTAATCCCAGCTGCCCCCCCCCCCCCGCTTTTGCCAATTTTTTTGCGGACTCCAAATTTTTTCGATAAATAGATGTCGCATTTTGACATTCCGCAAATTACATTTTATTAATAAACTTCTAAAGCCAACAACTGTTTATTACATTTATGAATAAAATTAAAATTGCGGCAAATTTTGTATTTAATTTGGTTATTATTATTATAACGGCTTTTATTTTGAAATTTATCAGAAATTACTAGCTTATTTCAGATTTACTGTCATTAATTAAATGTGATAAGTCTCTCGGTAAAGATCTTCCACCCTTGAAGAATGTCTGCTTCAAAATTGATCAATTTTTGAATTATTAATACAACTGAAATTATTTGCATGCGAAGAAAATATAAGTATAACAAATGATTATTTCATCATTACAATGAAAAAGCCATACCACAAAAAACAAAATTAATCTTTTATTAGCTTAGCAATTTTAACCTGATCTATTTTTCTCAAATAAAATTAAATTTCTATTTCAAAATTCGCCGTAATTAACATCGGGTTCATTTTCGTAGAATTTATAGATCATTATAAATATTGATGAGAGGGCCGCATTAGTCGAGGATCTATACAATGAGTAATTCTCCTGACTATTGGGATTCAGTAGTAGTTCTTGCGATTTCTGAGTTTTCTTTGAGCAGTCCCAAGTAGTCGAGTAGTTGTATTGAGAGTAATTGGGAAACCGAGCCAGTAACCCAAGTTGTCTCAACAGTCTAGTTAGGTTCGGATATGCGCACCGAAACGTGCGCAGGATACTTAGCCAGTTGAGACCTCGCATTTGCACAAGCATTTGCATAGATCTATGGACTGCCGACTGACATTTTTCAATTTTTAATTACTCATTGTTATTAAATTAATGTAAATCAAAAGCAAGCTGATGGAAAGATTAAATAAGTAAAATAGTGGATACAATTGACAACACTTTTAACTGTCTAAACGTTTGTTTTTAAAATAAACATTCTCAAATCGTATATAAAGACTTGAAAATCATAATAGTATATAATAAAATATTAAACTAATTTTCAAACTCAGGACGTAAATATTTTCAAAATTGTCATTATGCAACATTTTAATTAAAAAGTCTTCATACGATTGAAGAATTAAGAATTTAAAATCAACTGTAAGAACTTTTAAACACGGTTGCGTTGAAACTACTTCACAAAGAATTTTTCTCTTCATTTTGTAACTGGGATGTGTTACAAGTGTTTTGAAATAAAAAGCCATTTTCTTTGCCAGCGTTATTTTTTTGTAAATCAAAATATCCTCATCAAAATATCCTCATCCCCACATGTTTTTTAACGATTAAAACTTTTTATCATTAGCTGATAACATTTAAACAATAAAATAATATCTTCAGTTACCAGGTGTATACATATGAAACCGGTATTTTTTCAAGAAAAAAACACATTTATTTCAAGAGAATGATAACAAATATTTTATTCAAAGTATGCGCC
>NC_046657.1:119354143-119358871 GCF_010883055.1 Belonocnema kinseyi | reverse complement strand
TATTGTTGACAGATGACAATACGCCAATTAGCACAAATGGTAAGTTCCGACAGTGCCTACAAGTGTGCCTACTGACCGCTAAATGGCAATACCGGTTTCATAAGTATACACCTGGTAATTCAAATAACAGAGTGTGGTCTGCTCTGATTTTGTCAATGATATAAAAGAGTAAAAACGAATGTTTACCTCTTAAAATAAAAGAATGAAGATTTTCAATGAAACGAAGTGAGGAAAAAAATTATAAAGAAATTTTTTTGTAGCAATCTTTCCATGGAACAATTTTACTGAAATCATTTTTTTTCGTATCTTGCTTCGTTTTCGTGAAAAAATGGGTATTTTAATTTTTACAAATTAGAAATAGATTTTTCTTCGAAAACGGCTCCAGCTTCACGCGCAAGTTTGAGCGCACCTAGGGCGCGCGACGGTTGAATTTCGCGCTCGAACGTAATTACACCTCGCGCTTCGCGCTCGGATATTTATTCTTTGCATTTTGAATGCTTAAAAAAAACCTTATCAAAAAGAGCTCTTTTAGATGACAGTATTTATATGCGTCTTCATATTCTGAATTGTCTATTTAATTAAGTATAGTCAAAGATTAAGTTTCTCAAAGCTCTGTAGGCTTTGACGTACACATTCTCATCGTAACACTCGCACTGCGCGCTCGATTTCCGACAGACATTTGTAAACAGGTTTTGTTGGATTTTTTTCTCATAACTTTCGTCGTTTTTCCACACATTTTTTTTATCATACTTTTTTCAACGTTATTTTTCACGAATAAAACTAAAAGTACGCGTCCTATCAAGAAGTGATTCTTAACGAAATTGTAGATCTTTTTTGAGATAACCATTTTTGTTAATTCATCCTTTTTTTGTATTCTACATAGTTTGTCCACAAAATGTAATTTTTTATTTTCCATTATTTTTTGTGCAATCAAAATTTGAATTTTCAATTTTTGAAGAACATCAAAAAATTGGTTATGATAATCTTGTAGGGATTTCAAAAATAAATGTTTTTCTTCTTTTGACTTTTTTTCATATCGTGCGTTTTTCGGCTTTAAATTTTGATTTTCGGTTGATTAAAAAAATTTTTAGAACGCTATAACTCTGAGAATTTTCTTTTTATAGAAAAAAGTCATAGAGGTAAATTGTTTTTTTTTTTGTTTAATACTATAAATATCCGCACATAGAATTTTCAAATTCAGAAAAATGTGGTCTCAAAAATTTTAAAATGCGCTCACTTTTTGAATTTTTATCAAAAATGGCTGGTTAACGAACTCGTCCTTTCTTTTAGGACCTAGAAAAAGTGTGCCAAAGATGGATTTGATTCGTTCATTTTTTCGAGAGTTATTGTGTTTACGGACGGGCAGACAGACAGACAGACGCCATCGTGAAAACCTGATTTTCGGATTTGGGGGGTCTCGAAACGTGGAGATCCGTTGAAAAAGTGTGATGTCAAATTTCTGATAATTCTAATACTTTCTCAATCATAAATGATAAAAATGTAAAAAGTGCAAAATATCCCAAATACAAAATCAAGAGAAGCATTCATGGTTTACGTACCTTTGGGTTGAATTCATCTCAATGGAACCGTATAAAAAAGTTTATACACTTTTTCATTAACAGCTCTTTAACTAAAAATGAAATATCTGCATTTTCCTACCTAATATTATGAATATAATATTATACTCCTCTTCTTTAAAAAATGGAGTGAAATATGATAAAAATAATAATTATTTTCAAAATTTTTCTTTATTGAATCCGGCTCACTCCCACTTATTTATATTTCAGTCGAAAAGAGACAAACGACAGTCGCCCGTGGCGAGTGGCGGCTCTTCAGTCATGGTAGGAATTCTCAAAGTCTAAAGTATTTTTAAGTAGTATAAGAAGTAGTCACAGTGATCACGGAGTAGTACCTTTAGCGGTCTTTGTAGTAGTCCGTTAGTCTCGTTAAGTAGTTCAGCATTAGTCGACTATCTGACGCCCGGAATAATCAGTGCACAGCCCCTCGGTATTAGTATAGAAACTCGGCCCTAGAAACATTTTTTGATTAAAAAATCAAACGACAAAATTTAAGATTGACCTACTTGAAGTACATGCTCCTCCTTTAAAGTCCCCATTCCGCTTTCTAATCCCTCTTATCCGTCCCAGTCCCTTTCACTCTTCCTGTCACCCTCCACTTTTCCAGTTCTCGCTTTTCTTACAAACTGGAAAGGGATTTCCTGAGAATTAATGCTCCAGGAATAAATGTTTGACTTGAGAATTGATTTTCGACATACCTTCGACCCGAGTTTTTGCGGGTAATGAAGTTCAGCAAAGCCTTATCCTTTCAGAAGAATAGTTTAAATTTTTCCTTTAATAGTAGACTTTCATTTTCGTTTTTGGGAAGAGATTTTCAGGAAAGGCCTTGTCTTTGGGGAATGACGTCCGCAGAAGACTTGTTTCTGGAAGATTTGTCCTTGCATGAAATACGATATATGAGATGTCACGACTTCGATTTACTTTAAAGAGAAACGTTCTAAAAATTAAGCGCTATGGAGATAGAAAGGTGGGTCAGCTAATTTTCCCATTTTATATTTGTGCATATGTGAACGCAATCTTGTGAAAATTTCAAAAGTTTAAACAAATTTTTAGGCTTATTATTAGTCTCATAAGACATGTAGTCCATATTTGTCCTAAAAATATAAACCTCAAGAAAATATGAGTGTCCTTAATACAAACGACTTCTTATGTATATATGTATTATAACACAGAAAAAAGAAAGTGTTAATGAACCACGAATATCAAGGTACCATATACCTGCAACAAAAATTACCCTTGCGGTGTGAATGCTGCACCGATATGTAGGGTATAGATTCTCAATCACTTTGGGTTCGACGTGTACGCTTCTTGTGGTGCAAAATGAAAAACGTTATTCGACGCATAATCTGCACGTTCATAACTTCTTAAATACGTTTTAAGATTTGAAATAACTATTTCTATATGCATTGTTTATTATTTTGACAGCTTTACTGATTGCACGTCATGGTCATTGAAGTTTAGCAGGTGTCTGTTTCGCACTTTGTAAAATTGAGCTATTATGTATTTCAGAATAGGTGGGGATATCCAAGATGTCTACACGCTGAGGGCCAAACAATAATATCACATACATGGGACTAAACTTTCTTTTTATAATAACTTGGAAAATAATTATTTTTCACAATAAGTGTATTCAGATACTATTTTTATTTTTCAAAAACTATTAACTTGAATAATAAAATTGATTTTTTTTTTGTAACTGTGAAAAATAATTTTTTCCCAAATTATTAACTAAATTAAGTTTCATCCTCTGGGATTTTTATTATTGCTTGGTCCTCATTGTGCAGGCATCTTGCCAGCTGACGTCACAACTTGAAATACTTAATATTATAAATCTCAGCGCATATGTAACTGGAGGGAACCAGGCAATGGCAGAGTTATTGGCAAAATAAAAGAGGCAGACTATGAGTTAGCTGGATAAGCTATCTCTCTCGCGCAGCAATTTGATTGCCCCAGTCAGTAGTGGCAGAACGCGCATATCTCTGGCATGCGCAGTAGTTATTTTTATGTATATTTAGGATTTGATCAAATTTTCTATTACTAGACATAATCTAGAAAGTTTGAAATATTCCTCAAAGCATTAATTTATTATTAAAGTTAAATATTATGATACCATTTTAACATTATTATTATTATTATTATTATTTATAATAAGAAGTTTTATTTCATTGATTAAAAAAAACGTATTTAAATTAGAAATTGGAAATACGAGAACTGAATCTACAATTATTTATGGGCTATCGAACTACACTATTTAAATAATCATTTATTTTTTGTCGGTATGTAAATTTTTACTCAATTCTCGTGCTGTTTGTTTCCTAATTATTTAAATGGAAGTAATAGAACCTCGATTTGAACTTCTCGCCAACAAAATAAGCAAATTTATATTTATAACTCGAGCATTAAACCTTTTTTTGGCAATAAATAATGCCTTGAAAAATATAATAAACATTCTGAACATTCATACGTTAGAAAGAGAGATTCGATAAATTAGATTAGTGGGCATCGGAATCCCACCCCTGGTAATTTCAATCATGCTCATACCACAAAACCTAGTTTCACAAAGTGGAATCCACATACCTTAAACTTTTCTAAATTTTTGCTGTGGATCAAATATATGATTAAAACACTTACCAATAGCCAATCTTTACGATAAGATTTTTTTTCACATTTGCTTCATTGAGTATGAGTATTTTATATAACATAGTAATTTACATATAATCTTCGCACGTATATAGTCTTACTATAATTTATATTGTTAAGAGAAATTTATATTAAATTTAATTAAATTTATCTCTATATTACTCTCTCTCTCTCTCTCTATTACATCCTTGAAGAAATTTACTTACAAAATGTATACAAAATGATTTTTATACATAATAGTCGTATGTAAATTTTTCGTAAAAATTTGAATCTTCAATCATAAAATATGAGTTTTGAGCAAAATAATAAAAAAGTAGTTGAACCTTCGACCAAAGGAATGAATTTTCAACTAAATTATGAATGTTGCACAAAAAAATGATTTCATAATAAAGTGGTTTCACCAAAATTTACAATAAAAAAGTTCAATTATCAAACAAAAACATGATTAGTTTTAAAGCAAGGGAGCGTTCGCATATGATGCCACGCTTTATTTCAAGCTTTTCACCCCCCC
>NC_046657.1:119346825-119354100 GCF_010883055.1 Belonocnema kinseyi | reverse complement strand
GAGACCCCCCCTATAATATTACGTCACGTTCTTTCGACCCCTCCCCCTCCTTTCACATTTTCAAAAATAATTATAAAATAATTTTCGGAATTTTCTCAAATATGAGAATCAAACTTTACATTAACATAATCAAAAATATAAACCTGATTATTAACACTTTTTATTCTTCTCAAAGAACATATCAAACAGCTAGAAAATATATAGACTTAATACTTTTCAGGTTGTTAAATAAAAACAAGAAAACCCTCCGTGACATCACGCGCAGAATAGCTCGTCCCCTCATGTCACAATTTTTCACGCTTGACAAGACTACCCCTCTGCCTTTCAGTGCGTGACATCATAAGTGAAAGCTCCTCAAACAGTAGCGTTTTTGAAAATGAAAAAATGCACTTTCAACTAAATTAGATGAATTTTTAAATAAAAAAGACAAATTATCAAAAAATAGTTGAATTTCCATACAAAAAAGATTTCAGTTTGACTTTTCACCGTAAAAATTTTTGAATTCTAAACCAAGCCGTTGCATGTTTATGGAAGAAAGATGCTAGTTTTAGTAAAATAGTTTATTTTTTAAAATAAAAAGACGAATTTTTGAAAAATAATTGAGTTTTCAAAAAAAATATTTTGGTTTGACTTTTTAGCATCAAAATATGAAGTTGAAAAAATAAATCAATTTTACACGAAATTACATAGTTAAATTTTCAAACCAAACAGACGACTTTTCATCACAAAGATTGAATTTTCGACCAAAAATGATTACTTTTTAACAAAATTGTTGAATTGTCAAAAAAACAAATGTTAAGTTTATAACTAAAAAGGTAATGCTGTGCAGGAAAAACTGAGAAAAAATCAATATAAATACAAGGAAAATAAATCACTAACAAAAATATTTTATCAGAGTTTCCGCAAAACTGATTCATTTTCAATTTTCTATTATTTCCCAATTACTAATTTTTTATTCTCCGTAGTCATATTAATATTTAAAGACCAGAACCTTAAACTTGTGAGCTTTTTAACCCAGAATCTTTTATAAACGAAATTAATTAATTTCAAATTCAAATTGAATTAAATGCAAATTTATTCTACTTGGCCTTTTAAAGTTATAGAGATTCTTAAACTTGTACGCGATTTTTGCTCTTTACATCCCTGACTTTTCCATGAGCAATAAAATTCCCTGCTACTTTAAAAAAAATGTTGTTAACTAGGTTCGTTTTTTACGCATCAGGTTTGTTTGGCGTGTAATGCTAAATACATATTAAATTTCTGTACAATTACTATAAATAATTTTTTGCATTTGCGAGTACCGACAAATTATGTATATGAATAAAGAAACCCCCCTCCTTCCGTAACAAATCAGAACAAAATCTCTCGAACCTGTCGATTACTAGTGATACTGAACCACCATGCTTTGTTTGCTAAATAAACGCGCTTGAAAAACGAGGAGTGCATATGCAACTGCACACTGCTTTCCGTTTTGATAACTTATATTTCTGTTACCATTTTGTCATTTTAAGAAACTATTTTTATTTTCCGAAACATCTTCTAAAGTTAAATAACAATTGAGTATATTTCCTATAAAAACTGAATTTCGTTTTAAGCAAACTAATATCTCAAATTTTAGTCACTTTAGTAACTTAAATTTTTCTATATTTCCGAACATTTCTAAGAGTGCAGGTGTAAGTTTTTGTAGGTCTTACGGTCTTCAATTGTTGAAAAAATATATAATAAACGAGAATCATTAAAAAATTTTGTTTATTCAACCTTTCGACGTTTCAGCATCACTGCGTGCCTTTTTCAAGAAATCTAAAATAAATTTAATATAAATTTAATTAGATTTAATCTAAAATAAATTTATATTGACGGTCGAAGAAAGGATTGAATTGATTTTTATTGAATCTGAGTAAGAATTTATAAGAGTGTACATAAAATACTCTCGGCAGATGAATTCCACCTTTCTGATTGTAAAGCCAGCTCCCGTTTGACGACTTTTTTCATGTGTTTCAGAAAGCCTAGCTGAGTTGCATCACGGTAAAGCAAGTGAAAGGACAAATTTCGTAGGTGGAATCACTGTTTTGGGCTACATAATGGCAAAACTGATGCTGAGATGAAGAACAGTCAATGGTACTCACATCAGCAATAGAAAGAAAATAACGAAACGGAATTGTGCGAGCTGCTCCTCTGGCACAATGTGAACTTTTATGTTGAGTGAAAGGTATCCATTCTTGAAGAGGACAGGGTTTTGCATTGCATGGGTGCAGGGAAGGCAAGAGGCGAGATTGAGCTTATTGTTTCCCTTGAGCGAGCGGAAAGAACACCTACACATATATGCAAGACTAATGCTCTCCATCATTCGAAGCTGCACAGCTCGAGTAAATTTAAGCGAAAAAATAAAAGTGCGCTGATTTCAAAGTGAACGTTAATAAGTCCTGCCGTTCAAAAACTTTTTCAATTGAGCCTTATCGAATGTGCAACATTTTATGCACAATAGAGCGCCTACGCCGCGTTACGTCAATAAATGTCTGTATAGAGAACAACAATGTTGAGGTTTTTTGAATTGTGTTTTTGAATTGTGTTTTTGAATTGAGTAGAGCGCAAAATGGCTCTACTCTTGAGGCTTTTGTATTAGGGCACTGCTAGAATAATTTCAGGGTACTAAGCATCCTATTCTCCAATGAAGGGTTTCTTTAGTTTCATGCTGGAAAAAATTCTCCTAAAAATCAATCTTCAATTGCAATAAAAATCAAACGAATTTAGAAGCTTGAAAATGAAAATTATTCTGTGCATCCGAATTCAGTGCATTAATTTCAAAAAGGATATAGTTTGATATAATGATACACAGAACATTCTCAGAACTTGTTCGAAAATATCGGTTTCCGAATGCAGCACTGCTGCCGAAATTTCTATACAATTGCTGCATTTTTATCGTTTCACTAATTTCAGAGTACCATCAGCAGTCATCTATTCGTACGCGTTGCCATCCGGCAGCTGGCTAGATATGAAACTCATGGGGCATTATTTCTTTACTGTTCAACTTTAAACGTGCTTTTATTCGATTTTCTTCATATTTCGGGAATATGTTTGACTACTCAAAAGTACTTAATCCACAAATTTATAGACTAGCATTAGCACCCCTCCCCGAACAGAAGAAGTTACTCGCTTCCTTTTTTTCTCGATTTGATTCTTTGTAAGGGTTCCAGAAAGTTTTTTTTACAACCTTCTTTTCTAATTTATTATTTACAAAGAAACATATATAAAAGATATAAAATAAAATATAATAAATAAATAAAAAATATATAAAAAAGCTACAAGATGACGAAAGAGCGTGCAATAAAATTGCGACATAGATATTGGCCAAATCCTGTAAAAAATTAAAGAATGTAGGAAACATCATTGTTCTCAACGATTACATGCAAGTAATTTGAATTTCATGCCAAATAAATTACAAATCTATTTCCTAATGCAAATAACCAGAGCAACAACAAACTTACCTCGGTTTGAAAAATTGCCATTTTATTTTGGAAATGATAAATTTATCAATTCATTCGAAATAGCACAATAAAGAAATTTGTATAAATAATTATAAATTATGAAAAAGCAACTTATTTTAATACAAATATGTAGCTGTTAAAGTGAGAAATCATTGAATTTCAAATCATTTCTATCAATTTTGAATTAAATTCTTTCTACTAATTATTTGTTTATAACAAGGTATAAAAAATTTAAACTTACAAAGTAACATTTTTCACTGTCTTTCGATGATTTTAGTAAATTATAAATAGACGAATACAATAAAATATGGTATACTTGAAAACTGTTCTATGGCATGCGAAGAATCCTTTCACATGCGTAACTGTATCCCAATAAATCTAATGTGTACATTCTCTTACTTGAAATTTTTTATTTTTAAAAAGTCAAGATTTCTTTTGCGACTAAAAAAATTGAACAGCCCTAAATTGACAAAAAAGTTAAATAAACAATTGATTTATTCAAAAGATTGTTAATACCTATTTCTTCTAAATAATAAAATCAGATGAAAGAGTGTAAAAAGTACTTTGTAAAATCCTCATGAAAACATTAAATCTCTTGCTTAATAAGCGAATTACAAGCTTTTAAAAGTACACGTCTAGGCGTTGGAGTAGGAGAATACCCTCCCACATAACTTGCGGGGAAGTGGGAATCCTTATCTATAAACCTTTGGATAAAGTACTGTTGAGCAGACGATGGTCTGCTCAACAGTATCTAATCCACAAATTTTCGGCAAGGATTCCCACTTCTCCTAGTCCAAATTGGAAAATTACTGATTGACTAGTAGTAACCAAATATACAGATACAACCAGTTACAATTTTACTGGTACAATTTAAAAAGACAAGATTTCGTGTTTTGTTTTGTTTTGGATTGTCGGAAATCGATACCGTATGCTTTGTTTGCCACTTGATTTAGCTGCCGATTACTACTTTAGAGTTGGGGACTTAATTCCCCAAAAGAGAGGTAATCTTGTCAGCCAAAGTCAATGGTAAACCGCTATTAAGGCAATGTCTGGAAAACATAAGTTTCAAGTATGCCGAGGCGTATCAAACCAATATAAGGATTTTTGAACAAAGTTAAATTTAAAATATGTAGTTGCGTTCGAAATCTAGTTTGAAGCTTTACTTCGCGTAATTTTTTCATCACATATTTACAGAAAGGACCCAATTCAGTATTTTGAGAATAGGGTATACCACTCTGAAAGTGTTTTACCAGTGCCCTTATCCAAAATCCTTAAGATTAAACAAGTTTAATTCAGTTTACTTAGTTTATCATGCGATATCTCAAAGTAAAGAAGGAAATATGACAAATAGAATCGCTGACGTAGTGACGGTTCAACGCTCACTTTTAGTTTTTTTCTCTCAAAAATTGGGAATTTCAATGAAAGCTTTACTTCTTATTAAAATAATTTATTTTCTAATTTTTTATTCTAGTAATGTAAATACAAATATTAGTTTTCTTCAAATTGCCAGTTCTCACTTGGACTGGTGATTAATAAAATAAGTGGATACAATATTGTAGGGAGCAAACAATTCACAGCTTCCATGCTGAATGAAAGAAGTACATCTGTCATAATGTTTCATGGTGAAAAATTGAACATAAATTCTAACGTGAAGGCAAACACTATTCCATTCCGAATAAACATTGTTAGCGCAAGGAAATGAATAAATTTCATCAACGATTTGTCTCCAGTGGCATTTGCTTTCGAATACCTGTGGACTTCTCGAGACAAAATGAAAGGCTTCGAGAGAACGCTTCTTTGTACAAATTTCGCGTAATCGGATTTTTCGAGACGTCGTTGTCGAGTCTCTTTCGTAGAAAATTTATTCCCGGTCGTGTATTACTGCGAAGTGTGTGTTCCCTAAAGCGGTTGGATAATGGGACGGCAAAAAAAATGGAAGAAACTTCTTAGTAGAAAGGAGGAAAAATTGAATCTGCAGTCAACGAATTAGAAAATAAGATCTTGATTCTAACATTAAAGAAATAGAAATTACTTTTTCAAGGAAATGTGACGAGAAGTAAAATAAACTTAAGAAATCAAAGAAATCAAATTCAAAGAGAAAAAAACACAGCATTTTTATTTCCTAAATTAAAATAGTTTTATTTCAGCATTTCAATGATAAAAAATAGCTTTTTTCTGTTTATATATTCTAAATACCGCTTCACATATTTTGATCGAAAAACTGAAAGATTTTTTATTTATTTTTTTTTATCAGAAATCCGTGGATACTCAAGTGTAATTTTCTGTATCCCAATAAAATCATTCATCTCCCAAAGCCGAAAAAAGCAGCGATTTATCGAAGAGTCAGTGCATTTCCGATTTAGGGCTTTATCGCAATAGCGTGTCCGTCCTCTCGATTCGTTTAATTTCGAATCGTATTTCACAGCCTTTGAATGCCGAACGACGGCATCGATTTCCCTATCGTAAAGAGAAATTCCACCACTATTACAGTCCTTTCTGTTTGCAGCCTACTCGCTACACTCTTCCACGAATGGGTACTGAAAGGAAACATTTCTGGACTCCAGTTATCCTTGAATTAAATCTTTCTGCACTAGTCCGAATTGGTTGTAAATATTCTATAGCATCTAAAGGAAGTGTAATAAGAAAATACATCTTTGGGATTTTCCTCGCAGAAAAGAAATATTGAAGGATGCACCCGTTAAGTTCTACGTTTTTCAAGTAATATCCCAATTAACTCTACGAGATATTTATATGAAACCCCAGAGGGCGAAATAACAGTATCAGGTTAATTAAATGTCGAATATCTGCAACATTTATTATCATAAAGTCATCCCACATAGGATGTTTCAATATACCAAAGACTTGTCATAAAAGATTCAGGCTAGTCAATAATATCAAAATTACTCCCTTCATGGACTCCCGTGAGTATTTTCTAAATATGCATGTGGTGACGCAATATTATTCAGGATTTTCCTGGAACATTCCTAGAAAATCCAAGATATCACTGTGACAATAATTGGATATTATTTACATTGAACAAAACTATATTGGATATATTTTACTGTTTATGTCCAAGGATATACTGAGGATATCCCAGGAATGTGTATTTAGGATATTTACAGAATAGTCTAAAGAGGAGAAGTTACCGTATCTTTAAATTATTTATGAGATCAAAAGTACAGGCGATCTAAAAACTTGTGTATGCTACAAGTATATAATCCTGAAAATTAGGTCCGATAGAAAAATCCAGCTATCGTAAGAGAATTTAATTCCAAAAGCAATATAACTCTACTGACATAATATGTCTAACGTTTTTTGTTTTAATAATAGAATTAATGCTTTTACGATCATTCATTTTAATAAAAAATGATATTTCGGGCTTCAATGGTATAAGAACTACGAGTTTTGCCTATGTTTCGTGAATATTGCAGTTAATTGCAGTTTACTTTGTCAGCCCTAAAGAATTGACCTGCAATGTTCACGAAACGTCGGCAAGAGTAAACATGCTTCTTGATTTCGAATTGAATTGCCCCCAATCAAGACATGCTGAAGTCGAAAAGTTCGGCTTAAGCATGTCTCAGTTTTGAAACGGAGCCAGACTTCAATTTATGTCTTGACGAAAAGTTTATATGTCCTGAAGACAATAATTTATCTCTTGAGTCAAATTTTTATGACTCCAAAAAGAGCGATTTATAACTTCGAGCATATACCTGCCCAAACAAAAAGGGTCATTCTGGCTGTCATAAAAGCTAATCTTTGTTAATGATTAAACAATCTTGTATATTTTTAT
>NC_046657.1:119338248-119346725 GCF_010883055.1 Belonocnema kinseyi | reverse complement strand
TTCAATCAGCTCATTCACGGATTTTCATTTGTATTATACATGTTTGATGATGATAACAAAAATGCTGCTTGTTTTACGCATGTCTAACGGCTCAGGAGATCCTCCTAGAAAGTTACAATTTGTATTTTTTGGAGAAAAATGTTTAAGTGTTATACTCGTTCAGACCCACATATTCGGAATGTTTTAATTAAAAATAACTAATTTAATAATTACAAATTTTTCATTCATCAATTTTAATCTCATTTATGAGCCGAAAAGGTTCGAGCATGTCAGCCTAGACAAGGCTCGTCTTGAGACAAGTAAACGTCGTCTTAGCCAATGCAAGGCTCGACTTGAGACAAGTAAACGCCATTTTACCTGTCGTGGCCATAAATTTAAGATGAAGGCTTATATCTCGACTCAGTTTTGATACGCAGCCAGAGATCGATGTCTTGGAGACGAACTCAAGACACAATCAAGTCGAACTCAAGTGGAAGCATTTTTACTCGGGTAGGTTCACTTTTCACTGACACTTGACCAATAACATGTACACATTTTTGACGAACACAAAATGTTCAGAATAAACTGCTTGTAGCATACATAAATTTCAAAGCTCCGTGTTCTTTTTAAATTAAAAAATTGGCACATAGGAGACTTTAAAATACTACAATAAATTTTAGACATGCTAACCTCCGGCAAGTTACATTGCGGCAAACTACACTTGCGTAAAATAACATTGCGGTATTTATCATTTAGAAAAATTTAAAGTCCACAAGAAATTTTCAAAAATGCGGCATGTGAGATTTTCAACAAGTGAAATTTGCAGCTAATTACAAACGCGGTAAGTCACATAGTGGCATCTCTCATTCAGAAGCGTTTAAAGTCCAGAAAAAAAATGGCAAAAATGCGGGAAACACTCCTATCCAAAAACAGTATATTTTACATTTTGACCTCTTTCCAGCGTCACGAATGGGGGGGGGGGAGGTCTCCCACTGAATCATGCTAATTTTTATATGTATTAGATATTTTTTTCGAATGAGAAGTGCCGCGTTGTAACTTGCCGAAAATCTGACATGCCACACATGTGCCTTGCCGCAATAGGACTTTCCATAAATGTGAATTGCCGGGGGTTGGGATTATCCGAACCCTAATAGACATAATTCCAGGATATCCTAGTTTTTAGCTCGTTAGATATCCTGATAATATCCTAATAGCACGAAACGGTCATGGAACGTTCCAAAGAGGACTTACCGTTATAGTTATCAGTGGTATTAAATATCGCGTAAACCTTAAAAGACAGGTAAAAATCGATTTCAGTTTTTAATATGGATAACACACTATAGTGTAACTGAGTGGGACGATCGTCGTGGGGGCTAAAGCGTAGGCTTTGGACCCACTCTGTCGGCTTGCGGCTTCGATTTCCGCCTCGCACTCTGGAAGACCCTCGGCGGCCCATGCGGCGAACACTAGCTTAGCAAGGTAGTTGTTTATCTCCGGAGAGTTGTGGGACCGGTACCTCTAGAAAAAAAGGTTTTCTCTAAGTAATTAAAGCTGTTTCTCTCAGTGGTGCGGAACCCACCTTAAACTGTAGGTCCCCCTCTCACCACTAAATAAGTGTGTGAGAGGCGTGTCAAGGAATAGGGAAGAAGGTTCAAGAAAAATGTAAACCCTTAGAGGACACATTAGAAGCTTCCACTATAGTGTAACGTATGCGGTACGAAAAATTCATAAATGACATCCATTTTTACCTGTCTCTTACGGTTCATGAGATATTTGTTGTTCAAAGTAACAATAATAGGAAGTTCTCATTAGGTTTTAGTGAAATGTTGCAGGATTTTAGGATTGCCTTGGGGGTATTTAATCGTCTCACTGGGGATATTTTAGCGATCAAAAGCTCTCAATATAGTGTAGGTAAACATTCTTAATATCCAAAAGCTGCCGCAAAAGCTTTCCAGGCTAGCCTATAAATATTTAAGGAATATAGGAAAAGGATATTAAAAGGGATATTCTCCAATATCCGTTCACTGCAAGGGAACACACTAAGAGTAAAGTGAAATAAATTTTTTTAACTAAAATTTAATTGAATTTAAATTTTATTTCACTTAAAGAGAAACAAATATATAACCTTGAAGCATGAGCACCATTCGGTTTCTTCGGTTCGCCAGGGCTTACAAGTATCCATGGATTTGCCTAAGTCTTTTTCAAAAGTAAAAAAAGAATTTGTAAGAGATCCGTAATAATTTTGGTGTTTTTATAATAGATTATTTACAATTTTTTACATGCCATAAGTCAATAGACTCTAGCGCAGTTCCAGAGGAGTGATGTAAGAAAATATATCTCACCTTTTGACCACGATAAGAGTAACATAATCTTAGATATCTAGCTCCAAAGTTTAAGCAGCCTGCATCCAAAATTATCTGTTGGTATTAACAAAATTTTAATAGTTATGATCGGAAATTTCTAGTTAGCACAAACAGTTAATAAGGTACCTATAAATTATATTAACTGAATTGTATCTCAAAATGCCATATTGATTTTTCATCCGATATTTTTGGAAATAATCAGATGAGAACCTCGGGTAGGTTGTGAAAGAACTTTCTGTCTGAAAATGCTACTAGGTTTGTTTGAAACATAGTTAGTAATAAAGATTTATTTTTTTTTAGGAATAACTGAAGACTAAATATGGGTTTTTATTTTCCTATTTTCTAAATAAACATTAAGTTTGAATTAACTGAATGAAATTAAGTCCATCCTACAGAATAAAAATAAGTTCAAATATATTTCAGTTAAAGGAAATTGATTAAATTTAAGTAAATACAAGGAAGTACAAATGAATACATCTGGATCATGTAAGTTTCTGACAAATCAAATTCCGACGAGTTATATTTCGGCATCTTTCATCGGGGAGAAATCTTATTTTAAACAACTAACTTACAACTACGATATTTTTGCCCAATTAGGGAATAGTTTTCGTTTAATCCCTCTTCAAAAACAACGATTTATTCTACCTTGAAATAGAATTATTATCATTCTTAAGTAACCCGTACGGCTTCTTTTTACATTTCATTCACTTTTTTCATGCTATTGATAGAACTCGAAGCTAAACGAAAGAAAAAGAATAAAGCGCAAGCCAACAATTTTATTAACACAAGGTGGATGATTTTTTACCTTAAACAGAAAAAGCGAAATAGAATGTTTGCTCTCATACATACCATGAAGTATATGTAATAATATTGTATAAAGTGTATATAATGCCTGTTAAAACGCCCTTATGGCGAAAATTGAATTTTTAAACTATCGTCGAATGCGTATCATTTACATGAAAATGTATTTTACACAATATGCGTTGAGGTGGAAACGAATAATGATTAATGTTACATAATTCAGTTGAGTAATCAGATATCTCTTGTACTGTAATCAAAAATTGAATAGTGCACGCTATTATCTCCCTATGAAATTTCATCTTCGACTAGATCGTATCTCCTCCAACGATCCTGCCGTGTTATCAATTCTGTTCCGAAAAGTAATTATGGGACCACAAGTCAAAAACTTTCCTCATAATACATAAAATTAGTGTAATCAATGCCAGAGGTAAGATTAAAATAAGAAAAAATAATGTCAGTATTTAGTATCATTAAAAAAGTTTGTTTGTCATTTACAATGTGAAAATTTGAAGTTTAATTTTGGCTAGTTTTAAGAAAATGACTTTTGAAGGTTTAGAATTGACGAAAAATATTAAAAACAAACAACGCAACGTGGAATATTCAGTAGAGCGGTAGGCTTTATATATAGGATAATTGGTTCTTTACTAGTATTTGTAGAAAATTTCATTTATTATTGATGAAAATGCTTACAGAATATGCACTTGTGCATACAAAGTTCATTCAAAAAGTTCCGGGACTGATTTTTTTCTATGGGAGTTTAAGGCGATGTGACTTAGTCTCTGCATGTAATAATTACTCTGGTTTATCCCTAATTTAATGCACTTTGGTTCATCGCAATCACCGCATTCGCTTATGTGCAGTGTACGTTTGAAATTATTAAGATTTTTTAGTTTGTGACATTTGAGTAATGGAGCAAAGCCGCAATTAAGTTTGCTTTCAAACTAGGGAAACGCGCTTCATAAAAGTATAGTAAGTTACAAAATGCTTATTAAAGTGGCAGTCTAGTGCAAAGCAAAGTTTTTAAGTGGTACGAGCGTTTAACGATAACCGGGAATCACTTCAGGACGATCCGAGAGAAATCTCCCACCTCAAGATTTATCAAAAGTACTTTAAATTAGTGGATGTAGTGTTCAAACCATACTGCATTACGTTCTCGGCCAAAGAAAAGTGTGGGCAATGTTCGTATCCCATTCTCTGACACACGAGAAGAAAGTGCAGCATGTTTTGGCTTCAACAGATTTCGTTTAATGGGCTGATGACAGTCCGACTTTGAAGAAGAGCATTGTAACGTATTACATGTTTCTGATGCACTTTTGCCTAGCTTTAAATAAAAACTAATTCGGGCTCTTTGTACTATTGCTCAAATCGTGAGATATTAAAAAATCGTATTAATTTCAAACATACACTCCACACAAGCGACTTAAGTGATTTCGATAAACAAAAGTGCGTTAGACTCAGAATGAACCAGAGTAAGTATTCCATGTAGAGACATTTAAAATAAAATATGCACACAAATTTACAATCTCAATATGCATAAATCTTTCGCATACATTCAAAAAGTCTGAAAACATCTATAACTGTCCATATAAAATATTATTCAAATGGGTCATGGTTATTCTTGGAGTAACTTTCAACGAGAAATCGAATAGGGGCCTTCAATTTGAGCTTGAACTTGACCCTCAAGGGCATTTCAATGTCAACTTTGTTTCTAAATGGAAACCCCTATTTTTGACATCAGCAACCGAAAGAGCAGTCAATTTTAGGCTGAAATATGTACTCAGGTCATAGGACTGGTGAAAATTTGCAGGCATACTGAAGGTCCTTCAAACTTAAGCAAAGCCCGGCTTGGATCAACGGGACGGCTCTGTATTTCCAGAGGTCAAGGTCATTCTTGGAGTAACTTTCAATGAAAAATCCAATGATGACCTTCAATTTGACGTTGAGCATGAATTTACAGGTGGGGACTCATGTGAACGCAGCTCTTCAAGTGAAACAGCTTTTAGTATTGGATTTCTCGTTGAAAGTTACTCCAAGAATGACCTTGTTCTGAGGAAATACAGAGCCCCCCGTTAACCCAGGTCGGGCCTTAATTAGGTTTAAATGGCCCTCATTAGACCTGAAAAGTGACACCTGATCTATGATGTGAGTATATATTTAAACGTAAAATTTCACACACTTTCGATTAAAGGTGTCCAAATAGAAGTTCCCATTTAAAACACAGAGTTGGTCTTGAAATGACGTTGATGACCAAGTTCAAGGTCTAATTGACGGTCACCACTGGATTTTTCGTTGAAAGTCACTCCAAGAATGACCTTGACCAGATGAACTACAGAACCGTCCCGTTAACTTAAGCCGCACCTTGTTTAAGTTTCAATGACCTTTGTCTGACCCTGAAATGACCATGAAGGTCACAGATGCAAAATGGTGCGACAAATATTTTAAATTATGCGATTTGCATAATGATTGTTTTATTTCAAATACCGCATCAAAAATTCATGAATCTATAACTTGAAATTTTTGTTGACATTCTATTTTTTTAATATCCGAAAACTCGATTGAAAAGAGTAAAAGATGGAAAGGAGTTCAGCCTACATTTGTGTAGAAGAAAGAACTGATATTGTACTTAATTATAAAAAATGTTTGATTAAAGACTTAAAAATGTTATGTAAACATGGTTCGAATGATACAAATATTTCTTTTTGCATTGAGGAAAGTGCAACCAGTGAGACCTTAACCAGCAATTCCACACTTATAAGACCAGAGAGCTTTTTGGTTATACTTAGTCTACAAGAAATGAAAATAAATTCAAACAAAAAGTTAAACGTCTGAACCTTCCCTTGTCAAACTTCTTAAACCATTTTAGCAGTTCGATTCCATCTCCTCGCAGGAATCAAATTAAATTTGTAGGTCGTCGACGTACGCCGGGTGCATCACCAGGCAATAACTAACTAATAATTGTAAACGGCAGAAAAATTTCGACCAGTATTATTGTAAAGTAAACCATAAAATACAATATATTCAAGTTGTTCCATTTAATATCTTAACTTTAAACACCATCGCCGCGGGCCAAGCAATGGAATCTCGTTGTAATTTGATTCCGCATCCACCGACAGGTTTTGTTCTCAGCTTCGCGTGGACTTCCGGTTGGAAAAGTCATTACTATTTTGTAACAGGGAATGGGAAAAGGGTAAAATGAGTGAGAGTACCTTTGGAAAATTGCCTTCGGTACTGGGTCGATACCCAGCAAGTGAAATCTGTTTCACTTTAACGTTGTTCAATATAATCGATAGAAGAAAATTGAATGTGCGCATATCCCTTAATTTTACTTATTTTAAACAATCTTTAATTCAAAACATTGCTCACTCTAAAAATTAGAAAGAAAATAAATTTTTTAATTTTTAATTTTGTATCATTTTCCCAATTATTCATGGTTTCTCCCCCTTTGAGAAACACGCAAAATTTTAGAACACATTTTCGATTTCCGTGGCTATTTGTTAACGACTTTACTCATGCCTCCAGAGTATTCAAGAATGACGTGAAAGCGCCAGCTTAATTTTATTCATAAGGCTCCCTGTCTCGTAGCTCTGACTATCTGTGGAAAAGCAGAGAAATATCTTCCTTCCGGAAGCACGCAGAACCATTTTGATACTTACACTGTGTTCTGAAACTCCTAGTAGAAGGTTACAAACTATTTAAAATTTGAAACAAATGACTTCCAATTAATTTAACAGGCTCGCTTTTCATTTTTTGCTTGCAGGTCCGACAATACGCAGGCAATTAAATTTATACTAATTACGAAACGCAACATATGTAACATTTATGTGATAAAGTGAATACGAAAATAAAGACACTTTTATACAAAAAATAATTGTATTTGAAATAATTAATTTTGCTTTTGTGATTGCAGGTGAATTTTTCCTTATGTGGGTGATACTTTTCATTTAATATGAACTTATTAGATATCCTTGAACTAACAAATCATAAAAAGGGTCATTGGATTTCAATGTAATATTAAATAAGGCAAACGAATATTATAATTTTCTGCATTTTTTTGTAGCTGAACCTGAGTCCAAAAGCGATATATGTTTATCACATCCAGTTTTTGAGGAAATTAAGATCAAAAGAGAAAAAAGGACATTTGTGATAATTGATAATAATCATAGTAAACGAACTGGATATTTTAGTGGCTTCAAAAAACGTTTAGGTTAATGCTTAAGCCTTGTAGTTTAAGATGGAAAAACTATTATTTCTATAAAATTATACTTGAAGTGCAATCCGTATTTTTTGATAACTCTGTTTTGGTCCCATGCATTTCCGTAACCCTTGAATTCACGAGTGCGAACATAAATTTAAACCATTTTAAAAGATCCCCTGATAGCTTGCTTTCGTTCACTACATGATTTTTAGAATCTTTCTAAAACCGTGATTTTGGCTATACAGTTTATATAGATATATGATATTTTCAATTGCTTTATAAATTTTTCTCTATAAAAAAAATATGTAACAAATCAGTTCGTAAAATTACGCTCAACGTTTTGAAACTATATATAGATTTTCAGATCGAATCGCAAGCCCGTTTTTAAATAATTTATGTTTGAAATTTGAATAACTTAACATGGACATATTAAAGATTACTGCTCCAAAGTTTAATGTCGATTTACTGTTTTTCGAGACACTTATCAAAAAAAATTAATTTGACAACAACTGTAAATAACTTAGCGCAGAACTGTGGAAATTTAATAAAAAAAAAATAATAAACCAATTTTCGACTGAATATCATCGTGTATCAGTATAACTTCATTGTACTTTATTTGTATAAGTAAAGGAAATTATTATTTATTTCACGAATTTAAAAGAATGGCAGTTCATGCTACTACTATTAAAATTAGTTAGGATAAAAACTGCAACGTAAATAAAAACTTAATAACTTCAATGACGATAACTAAACGCTTTAATGGTTGAACATTGCCAAAAAAAAACCATTTTCATATTTTTGTAACAGTTTTTATTATGAAGTGCAATACTTTTATGGTAACACTAATATTACACTTTGTTTGAAGTGACAGATTATAATTTATAGTAATAAACTATTTTAATGCTCTCTTCGTCTCATGTGTAGTCACTTTGTAGTATACTAAAAAAAATTCTTTCGAATTAAGTATGAGATGTCGCTATGAATTTCGTTAGAGACTTTTTCATGTGATTTTGGCATGAAACACTAGGCGTTTTTGGATAAAATATGGCAATTATAGTGTGACAGTGTCGACTGCCAAAATGATAAATGACTAAGAGAAGTTCGCTAGCTGGAATAGGAAATTCATTTCCGTGTCATAC
>NC_046657.1:119330867-119338238 GCF_010883055.1 Belonocnema kinseyi | reverse complement strand
TCCGGCCAAAAACTTTGGAACCCGTACTCTCTCGGCATGGCAAAGTTGGTTTGACATAGTGTACCTGCGCATGCGCGGTTTGCTATAATAGAAAAATTCAAAGCAACTAAAAACATGAATTTTAAGGCGCTATATCACAATGTTATTATTCATAATTATTTCTTGCATGCGATTGTAATTTATGCTAAATACTTTTTGTTTAAAATATACTTAAAAATAAGTTGCCTGTTTGCTGTACTTAATCATTAAAAAATTGTCTGTGAAAGAAAATGAAAGTAATTTAATATATGTGTGAATGACTTTTGCTTGACGGTTCTTAATATCTTAATCTTTTCATTATTCTACATGCACTTGTATATTAGGGTGGAGCGAAAATGATCAAACTAGTCGAATTGTTTGAGCTGAACAAAAAGTTTGTGGTTTGCGACCTAAGCAAGTAAAAAAATGTTTTTTTGAAATCAGTTAATGTCTTCTGTTCCCTTTTTTGAATTAAAAATGCAAAATTTTAAAAATTCCAATATATGTCCCTACTGCTTAGAAAATGATGGCGAATTTTTTCTATGTACATTTTTTGCTACTAAAAAAGTAATAAACAATTATAAATTTAAACAAAAATTTTGGCTTAATTTAGAGTTTTTTGAGAATGGCCAAAAACATGTTTCTTTATTGAGTCCTATTCACACATTTTTAAAAAAGTTGAATGTGTCGAATCTGAAATTTCTTCAGCTTGAACCAAAGAAAAAAGCAGTTATTTTGTTAAAAAAAATTTAATAATGTTCCAAGCGTTCAAATATTGTTAGTTTCAGGTTTTTTTTAGAAATTTTGATTGCAGATTATACTTGGTTCATATTAAAAATGATGTATAATATATATTTCAGATTTTATATTACAAATTTGCATAGGACTTTATAAAAAAAGAATTCTTTTTTTGTCATTTTTAAAAATGTCAAAATTGAGCAAAAAATTGGTTTTTAATTTATAATTTTTTATTATTATTCAGTAGAAAAAAATGTACACAGAAAAAATTCGCCATCATTTTTTAAGCAATAGGGAAATTTTTTATAATTTTCGAAATTTTGAATTTTCAATTCAAAAAAGGGAACAGAACATATTAACCGATTTAAAAAAATATATTATATTGTGCTACAAGTGCGGAAAGTAGGCAGTTCCACGAGTGTGAAGCTAGCTTTTTTTGAAAATATATGGTCATTTTAGGAAATTTATCGTAAAATTACAAACATTAACTAAAAATTCCGGAAATTTTTTGTAAATTTGTGAATTACTGAAAATTTATAGAAATTTAGTGTATCTGAAGCTTTTTGGAAGAAATTCAAAAATTTCAAAAAATTCTGAAAATTTGATAAATTTCAAAAAATTCTAAAAATTTGATAAATTGCAAAAAATTATGAAAATTTTTGGAAATTTGATACATTTCAAAAATTCTGAAAATTTGATAAATTTCCTAAAATTTATGAAAAATTGGCTACATTTTCAGAAATTTACGAAAAATTATCAAATTACCAATCATTTCAGATTTCGAAAAGTTTCCAAAATTTTCAGAAACTGTCGGTAATTTATCAGCAATTTATGGTAATTTATCAATAATTGATGGTAACTTATGACTTCGAGTATGTCCAATAACTATTCACTACCCACAATCAGTCTCTCAAGCGTCAAATCATAATGAAGTGAGGTTATGATTCCGTTAGTCCTGGAAAGTAATTCTGACTCGATATGCGCAAACGCAACAGCAAGAAAAAGTAATCTTACTCAAAGAGCGCAAGCGCAACAGCTAGTAAAAGTCTTCTTCTAACTGCTTTTTACCACGGTTTCGGAATTGGTCACTTCCCGCACGCAATACATGCGTCGAAAATCGAACATTTCGTGCGTGCGTTAGAAAATTTTTTTTCACTTTTTTCGGATGTCAACCCACAAATTTGTTTGCTCAGCTCAAATGATTCGACTAATTTGATCATTTTCATCCAAATCTTTTTATTATGATACGACAATAAATATATAACATAGAAGTGTGAAAGTATATTATAATTAAATAATATAAACAACCATTTTAATATTTTAACGCTTAAAAATAATGAGCACTACAATTTTTGGCAGTTCAATAAAACTTAAGCTTATTTTTAAAACATAGATGGGTCCGAATTTTTCAGGTTTACTCACCCAAAGAATAAAGTAATCACATCGGGCTCTAAGTTCGGCTGATTGTTGTCATATTTGATTGCACTTCAAACAAGAAAATTTTTTGTTTTGGCAAATGTTTCTCTTTTGCATAAAATATCATTTTACTTCATATGTTTTCTCATATTTTGAACTCACTTTATTTATCTTAAAAAGCCTAGTTGAAAAGTTGACATATTGTTCTATAAAGATCTTAATCCTGAGATGGCTTTTTTTTACGTCAGCGAGCCACGTGGTATAGATTCATGTAGATTTATTGTGATAAATGATATCATAAGCTGGGTGTAACTGCTCTCTGTATTTACAAAATTGACACTTTTATTGGTATATTTTACACGTTACAAGTTGCAATGCATGTATGACTCGTTTCATCAACTTTTTTCGATGGTCAGTTCCACTGTTTCCTTTTTTTGGCATTTTGGAAAAAAGTCGTGCTTCTCAGCGGACGAAAACTTTTTTATGTAAAGTTTTCTATCCGGAGTGGGAATAATACTGTAATATTTTACTGCGCCCTTAATCGTTGCTGCTTGCTCAAATCGCTCTTTCAACACATTGGTAGGTGAGGTGTGACTTTCTTCACTGCTGAAGGAAATTTTTGTTTCTTTGCAGTTACTCTTGGCCTACTAGAATAAAGCTTGTGGGATGAGTATATAATGGCTTCGAAAAAATTTCAAGCAAGAAAAAGCTACAAGTCTCTTTATATTCGCCCTTATGTTATCACACGCACATTTGCGTAAGATACACTATCGAAGTGCCATTCTGTTGTGATACAGAATTCTTTATGGACTTAGATATTAGCAAAAGTATTTAGATTTTTTTATTTTGCCCTCCATCGTCATTGGAATAGTACATTTTCTTTATCTCACAACTATTTTTCAGATAATATACTGCAATTTTCTGATACTTGTGAAAATCCACCGCGGCATGAGATGAGTTATTATATATTATCGTGATGCTTCTGTTTCCGCTCGATGCCTCCATTCCATACCGCTCCACGTCGCGTTTTGTCGCTGTATGGAATAGACGCGTGGAGCTCTTCATCAACTTTATAATAAATTACGACAGTGAGATCGTATAGTTTGGTATCATTTCAGTGGAATGATTGGGCTGAATTATGAATTACGTAGGCGTAATTATCTGCAAAACCAAAGTAAATCAAAAACTCACTCTGAAAAATATATTTTTCATTGGGTTTTGAAAAAATGATGATTGTTTATTTAAAAAAAGTAATGAATCTTAAGTTTTAACAACCGGTAACAAAAATCACGAACGATTTCATCGGTATCCAACAACAATGTCTTATGAGTATAACTAATTTATGCAAGAACATAATATCATATCTCGTAAACCGTAAGATATACACAAAAATAGATGGCTTTTTTTAATTTTGAGTATCCTATGTACTATACAGTTAGGTCTCGTTATATAAGTCTAGAGATAATTTTACTTGGAATTCTTCCTAAACTTCTAAGTAGAATTCTATGCGGCAATCAAAGCAGTATCTTTAATTCGCGAGGAATTCTTCTTGGATTACCACGTGAATTATTTCAATGACCCACTAAAATTTCACTTAAAATTCTACGCATAACCCCATGTGGAATAGCACTTCGAGCCCTACGTAGTTTTCCACGGAGAATTTTACCTCTATTTCCGCGTGAATTTTTTGTGCTAGGGAAGTCTTTTCTGGACAGTTGTATGAGTTTCATTTAAAGTTATAACTATACAATTGAAGTCTGAACTCTGTAAATCCCGAAATCCAATACTTTAACATCGCATCATATTATCTACTGCAAAAAATTATCACGAAACAGTTCCACGAGGTTTCCCGGTGTAGGATGATGATAATAGGGAACACTCACGCGGATTCAGCTCCGGTGGAATATCCGCTTACTCATCGTTCAATTACACGAAATCAAAAAAAAGAAAAATGTCATCCTAAATTAATCACTAATACATATCTCACTGAAAATTACGAAATATTATACAGCATTTTAAATAGACAATTTAAAAGAAAAAACACATGAGTCCATATTTGAGAAAAAGTAAAATTTATTTTTGACTTTCAAAAATTGAAATTAAACTTGGAGATTTTCGGTAAATAGTTATGATCGGTTGAAATATTGTGAAATTGTCTATCAGGAATTCAAAATACATAATTTTGTTTTATGCAAAGGAAAACAAGTTATATCGGATTAAAGAAAGAGGGGAAAATGTCATCTATCGTACGTTTAACTTTTTCTACTTTAAAATAAATTAAACTCAGCTTATATTAAAAACGTAGAGCTTTCCAAATTTACAAGCGATGTGTATTTGTAATGTTTGCCCATTTAAAAAAAAAACCTTCATTTAACTAGGCCTATATTTGAATCGAAGAAATATATCTATGTTGAACAGTTATTTTAAAACTTATTGTTAAAGTCTGGTGTATAATGTTGGACATTGGAAGTTTTTCTTTAAAATTCTTTGCAAATTAATTCGTGTAATTTCTCAAATTCTGTGTCGACATTTGTCGATCTTTTAAATAAGATTTTTCTTCTTCTTATGTCTTCGCACATCTTTATCTTTCTATTCGTTACATATACACTCAATTGCATGTATCATACTGTCAGATGAATAGTCCCTTTAGAGAAACTTACTCATAAGCTAATAAGATAAATCAATTTATATACGATTCAGACATTCGTCTTTCTTATCTTTATGTCTATACGTATTGAAAATTCATTCAAAATAAAGTACCCTTTCACCAGTACTAAGTAAAAATATATAAGTAATTGTTTACTTTGACGGCTTCTGCTCAGGCTCTAAGGCATATGTTAATTGTTAAAAGTGTCTGATAACAGCAAGATAATAATAATACAAAAGGGACAAGATGTTTTTTGCAACAACAAAAAACACGTCCTATGGACTGGTCGTAAAAGAGTGATGGATCAATTCTCGAACCCATTTTCTAGCTCGCCGTTAAAAAAACACGCACTAGCGATCAGTCCGACACTTACGAAAAAGCTGTGATACGTGTCGAATGAAATTCGGCAATCTTTTCACTACAATTACGCGAAATCCATTTAAACTTCGACCCTCAGGGCTTCTCCTTCTAAGTCGAAAATATTCCTCTCAAGACATCAAAAATAGTTTTCTTCCGTCTCACGAGCTTGATCTATAAAATAACTCGAAACTGTCTCGGAGTAGTCTTTACTTGAGAGAAAATCAACACAAGGTATTTTTACCCAGTGTCGCAAAAGTCTGGAACCGGGATTATTGTTAGGTGAGTTTACACATTGAATCAAAAATCTTTCTTCCTTTGCGTTTATCCTCATATGTGATTGTTTGTGAAAACCGAATCCATTCAAAAAAGTTCAGATTAAAATTTGACAGAGAACATTTGGAGGTTATTATACTAATTTCACATATTATTCCTAAACAAATTTTCTGGCTTGTTCCAAGTTATATTTCGAAAAAATAGTGATCGTAAAGCCAGAGTCTCGAAACTATTTTTTTCACAGTCCTTTTTCCCTCTCTCGCACTTTCTTTCTCTCTCTCTCTCTCTCTCTCTCTCTCTCTGTTTTGCTACGCCTGACTGAAGACCATACATACCTCTGCAGCTCCTTTCACCTATGTCCGCAGAGCGGCGTCATTTCTCTGAAACACTAAATGCAGAATCACCTAATTCAGATTCGACAGTAGTTGAGAACTCTGGATAGGCATGTAAGTGTTGCTATATGAAATAATTAGTATTTTATGCGTAACTGGATCATTTCTCAGTAAAAACGCAATACCTTCCCCTGGTTCGCTTACTGCAAGGCTACCCGAATGTCCGTCTCCGATTTGATTTGTTCTGAAGTACGTTTGAGAGCACTGTAAGATAAGGTACAAGTACGTTTTTACTCGTGCTTAAATTCATATATAAAGGGAAAATTGATAGAAAATCCCGCAAAAAAAGAGCAATCCAACGACCAAATACTCAGGCATCAAAGAGGTTTTTCCGTGTTGTCAATCTCTACATAATTATATTTTTCATGTCTGGACAAGGGTACTGTACGAGTACCGAAATGTTGACTTGAGTAAGAGCTTTTGTTATTTCTTCGTTGCGGTACAAATTTATTCGTTGGATTCTTGTTTTTTTAACAGGAGTTTGTATCAATTTGATTATTGAACGTTAAATAGGATTTTAAACTTGTATTTTAATCTAATTTAAATTTCTTAAATTTTGCAGGAGAAATCACTCTTCAAAGTTTTCATATAATTATTTCATGAATATAATTTTCAGTGAAATAAATAATTTAAAAGTAGTTTAAATATTGCTTAGACTGAAATTTTGGTATTAATTTCATCTTCGTAGTGAAAACTTATCTTCAGAACAGAAAAAATCTAGAAATAGAAAACATCAACGTGCAACTACATGAGGGACACCCATTCTGATTTAAAGGGGTTAAACCACTCTCAAAGCACGTTTCGCATTTATAGAGGATATATGCAGGGTGTCCAAAAAGTCCCAGGACAGCCAAATAAATTCTTAGCAGAAGGTTGAGGTCATTCTGAAAGTAACCTTCAACGAGGGATTAAGTTGTGACCTTAGTTTTGAACTTGACCATGATTTTCATGGTTACTTTAGGGTCAGCTTTTTTTTTAATGGAACGGCTTATTTTGGAAATTCACCATCGAAAAAGCGGAACATTTCACACTGAAAAGTGTAGTGAGGTCATAGGTAAAGGTGTGACCTTGATAGACGTATCAAGGTCATTCAAACTTCAATATGGTCTAAACATTTTTTCGCAAGCTAGCTTGTGAAAATCATCCTCTTACCCTACTTACTTACTTTAACAATCTACATTAAATAGTGACCATCGGATGACCTTGGCCATAGCCATCAAGGTCATATCAAGGTCACTCTTTGTTTTATAATTGAAACAACTCTATCTGAAATTGGTAATCGAAAAAAGCGGAAAATTTGACGTTAAAAAGTGTAGTAAAGTCATAGGTAAGGTGTGAACTTCATATACGTATCAAGGTCATTCAACCTTCAATATTGTCTAAACATTTTTTCGCAAGCTAGCTTGTGAAAACCATCCTCTTACCCTACTTACCAGGTGTATACATATGAAACCGGTATTTTTTCAAGAAAAAAACACATTTATTTCAAGAGAATGATAACAAATATTTTATTCAAAGTATGCGCCC
>NC_046657.1:119323734-119330767 GCF_010883055.1 Belonocnema kinseyi | reverse complement strand
GTTGACAGATGACAATACGCCAATTAGCACAAATGGTAAGTTCCGACAGTGCCTACAAGTGTGCCTACTAGCCGCTAGATGGCAATACCGGTTTCATATGTAAACACCTGGTATTTACTTTAACAATCTACATTAAATAGTGACCATCAAGTGACCTTGACCATGATCATCAAGGTTATATCAAGGTCATTCTTTGTTTTATAATTAAAACCACTCTGTTTGACATTGGCAATCGCAAAAGGAAAGATTTCACATTAAAAAGTGTAGTCAGGTTATAGGTACGTTTGGACCTTGATGGGCAAATCAAGGTCTAATATATGACCTGACTACACTTTTTGAAGTCCAGTTTTCCGTTATTTCAATTTCTGATGTCAAACAGGGTCGTTTCAATTAAAAAACAAAGAGTGATCTCGATGGTCATGATCAAGGTCACTCGATGGTCACGATTCTATGATCATTGTTTAAGTAAGTAAGTAGGATAAGAGGATGATTTTCACAAGCTAGCTCGCGAAAA
This sequence comes from Belonocnema kinseyi, assembly GCF_010883055.1. Lineage (NCBI taxonomy): Eukaryota > Metazoa > Arthropoda > Insecta > Hymenoptera > Cynipidae > Belonocnema > Belonocnema kinseyi. The sequence goes on along the minus strand of NC_046657.1, from coordinate 119,330,253 downwards.
AATATTCAGACCATATTAAAGTTTGAATGACTTTGAAACGTTAATGAAGACCACACCTTACCTATGACCTGACTACATTTTTTAACGTAAAATTTTTCGCTCTTTCGATTGCCAATGTGATAAATGGGCCATTTCATTTAAAACGACAAGGGCGACCTTGAAATAACCATGAAGTTCATAATCAAGGCCGAAACTAAGGTCACCACTGGATTCCTCGTTGAAAGTTACTTCAAGAATGGCCTCAACCTTCTCCAATAAAATTCTACCTAAGGATTGATTTGGCTGTCTCAGGACATTTTTGACACCCTGTATGTACACGTGCACGTAAAATTTGTCCTTTTTACGAGAAATTAGGAAATTAGAATTCGGGAACTTGAATTCTGATATCATGTAATTAAAATTAGGATTCTTAAAATCAATCTTAGCTATTTGCTATCAATTTTACAAAGCTATTCAACAAAATCTTCAACCAAGTCAAGGTTAAACCGGAATTTTGGTTTTGTTACGTTGATGACACTTTTGTCACCCTGCGACATAGACGAGAAGAACTAAATACATTTTTCGATTTCATCAATCAATCACATCCTAATATCCAGCTCACCATGGAAATAGAACAAAACGGAAAATTGCCTTTCTTAGACGTATTAATTTACGAAAGATCTGATAACATATCAGGACATGAAGTTTGCAGAAAACCCACACACGCAAACATATGCTTCCTCCCACCATCGCCCATATTAAGTACAATCTATCATCAAATTTTTTGTATAGAGAGCTGTCTCCATAAGAGATGAAGATAACTTACAAAAAGAATTACAAAACATTAAACAAATCCTGATACAGAACGATTACGCTAACAAAAAAATTGATAAAGCAATAAGAAAATACATTCAAAAAAAAAAAAACAAGTCAACACAACCTACGAAAAGAAGAGAGAGAAAAATGACCACCACCCTACCCTACATCCCAGGTGTCACAGAATAAAAAGGAAGAATTCTCAATAAACACAACATCCAAACCATATTTAAACCAACTGTGAAAATAGAAACTACTAAATAAACCGAAAGACAAAAAGGCACCCCTGAGTGATCCAGGCGTATATAAAATTCCTTTTTCTTGAGGTAAATTCTATATTGGAGAAACCAGGAGAGCGGTGAGCCAACGTATAAAGGAACATAAGAATAAAGTGAGGCTAAAACATTTCACGCAATCATCACTAGCTGAATGCCTAAAATGCCATTCTGAAGAACATCTGCTTAAGTTTTATCTGTTTAGGTGGCCCGACCTTAGTATACAAACTTCTAGATTCAAAAAGAGAAATTTGGGTTTCAAAATTTATTGTTATAAGTCTTGGGCATGGCTACCATAACACGTTTTCTCTTAAACCTTTTATTGTGGGGCTTCTCTAAATGGGACAAATGTCTAATCTCTTCTAGGTAAAAATGTGCAAACCAGAAAAATTGAAGGTAGAGATTGAACGTAAGTAAGCGTTAACGACGTAAAAGACATTTCCCACTTCTATTTATTTTGTCCAATAGGGATTGCTATCCCGTCCAAGGATATTTGGTTAGTGCATCCTGCACCTTCGACCTCTCAAAAATTCTCTGGGAACATCTGTTATCTTCTCACCCGCTCTGTACATACTTTAAACAATAAAATATGTTAGACAAAATATCGCCTCTTCTTTATTTCAACACATCGTAAATAAGGATAATATCAGCAGTTGATGTTATCTTACGGCAAATGTTTGACTCTTGTTCCTTCTATTTTTCAAATATTTTTCATGGTCCTTCGATAACCGGATTAAGAGTCTTACAGTGTAGTGATATACATAGTTTTCATGAATCTATTCATGATCAAGCAACTAATAAAAGCCTACAATTTCTAGAGACAGTGATTGTTCAAATCAGTTTTTTGCTTTGATAAACGATAAAGCAACAGTAAACAGTGACTTAAAATTTCTAGTCAGTGACTGGTCAAATCAGTGTTTTGCTTTAAAAAACGATAAAGTAACAGTGACCAGTGACTTAAAATTCCTAGAGACAGTGCTTCTTAAGATTAGTGTTTTGCTTTGAGAAACGATAAAGCAACAGGGAACAGTGACTTTAAAAATCCAGAGACAGCGCCTGTTCAAATCAGTGTTTTGCTTTGAAAAACGATAAAGCAACAGTAAACAGTAAATTCAATATTCTAGAGACAGTTACTATAAAAACCATTGTGTTGCTTTGAGAAACGATAAGGTAACATTGAACAGTGACGAAACGAGTTTCATCATGTCTATTTTAAAACGGAAAAAATACATTTTCCTCAACAATCCATTCAGAATGAGTCTCCAGGAAGCAGCGTTTACCTCCAGGGAGACAGCCGTCCAAAGCATTCAACACCAGTAAAGTTCAAACAGTAAGGTAGGCTCGTTAAAACCATCGTCGATACATATTACATTTCACCCAATTAATCTTTGTCGATTTTGAGCAAGTTTCGGACGAACTTTAAATTTTGGAAGAAGACCGGGATCACGCGACAGAGAGATTTGAAATCGAGGAAATTTACCTTAATTTAATAACCAAATCAAAGCATTTAGCTAAACAGGCTCCTCACAGTTCCCCCGAAGTTGGAAATGAGTCTCAATGCACGCATGTAGAAACGTCTCGTAGCACAGTAATAAAACAGCGTATCAAGTTACCGGAAGCTTCTCTCCAAAAATTTAGCGGTAAATATGAAGGCTGACTATCCTTTAAATATGCATTTACTTCAATGATTCATAATAAATTTGATTTAAATAACATTCAAAATTACAATATTTAAAATCTGCAGTAACTGGAGAAGCTAACAATAAAATAAAACACATTTCAATCACAGACGGTAAATATGATCGTGCGTGGAACTTTCTGCAAAGCGCGTTTTCTGACAATCGTTTAATTATATCAAGACACTTGAGCCTTCTATTGCGCCTTCCTGTTCAAAAAGAGATATCCATAGAAGGTTTAAGACGTTTAGCTGATGAAGCTCAGCTACACTTAGAATCCGTAAAAACTTTAGAAGTTAACTTAAAGGAGTCGTAGAAATTTTGAAAGAAAAACTTCACAAATTAACGGCGGAAAATGGGAGGAAATATTAAAACGCGATACCTTACCAAAATTGGAGGAAATGTTTGAATTTTTATATAAGGCAGCATCTAGACTTTCAAAACGCGATATAGATAATGCTGAACATACAATATTATGCCTCTCTATGCCTGAACTGCTTAAGAATGCACGGCGTCAAGTCATGTAATTTCACGAAATGTCCGGTCTGTGACGAGCCTCAGAATGCCTTGCTCCATATGTCAAGTAGCAAATTACGTGAAACGATTGACAATTAACCACGGTAGGTACAGAACGAAATAATTTTTCATTGACACTTCAAGCACCAGCTTCCCAATTAATGACTAGTGCAGTAGTAAACGTTTATAGCAATGATGATACATTAATACGTGGACGCAATTTACTTGTCACTTGTTCCTCTGCCAACTTTGTTACAGAAAAATTCGCAAACAAACTTGGATCAGCAAAAAAGAAATATTCCATTCCTGTAGGAACAATGAACAATTTATCTACTGTAACAAAACATTTGATCAATTTAAAAAATCGTTCAATGCATAATTCTTTTGAAAAAACACTGACTTGTTTGACAGTCTCAAAAATTTCCAATGTGGTTCCTAACGAAATGCTATCACGTGGTAAATTGCGAATACCCGCTAATGTACCGTTAGCCGGCCCACAATTTTATATACCTGGACCTGTGGATTTATTAATAGGAGCAGGCTCCAAATTGTCCATGTTTTGCATAGGGCAGATCGATCTGTCTACTTCCGGAGAAGACTTATGCTTTCAAAAAACACGTTTGGGTTGGATAATTGGAGGAACTCTGTGTAATTCGAAATTACATAATAATCTAGTAAATTGCACATAACTGAGATACAAGTTAGAGTTAACCGATTTTGGGTAATTGAAGAAGGGCAACCTCAAAACCACTTCTCAACTGAAGAACTTGAATGCGATAAGCACTTTCAGCAACAAACTACGCGCAATAATTCAGGTTGTTACATAGTAGCTCTGCCGTTTAAAAACAGTAAAGAAGAATTAGGCGAATCGCAGTCCAAGGCATTAAAATGCTTAAAATCATTATTTCACAAATTCACCAAAAATCCTGATTTAGAAGTCAAATACAGACAGGTCTTAGACGAATGTGTAACACTACCTCACATGACCGAAATCACCGACGGCATTGATGGAGATGGTTCTTATTTACCCCTTTACGCAGTAATTAAAGAAAACAGCCTATCTACTAAGCTACGCGTAGTTTTCAACGGATCTGCCAAAAAAAAATACCGGCTTATCAATTAATGACAAACTTATGGTAGGTCCTACTATTCAAAGCGATATAGTCTCACTAATCCTCAAAGTTGACTTGCATAATAATTTTATAACAGCTGATATAGAGAAAATGTATAAAAAAATTCTCGTAGGACCAGAAGATCGAAGGTATCAACGCATTTTTTGTGGGCACACGAATAATATAAAAACTTTCGAATTAAATACGGTCGCGTTTGGCATAGCTTCTCTCCTTTCTCAGCAATACGTTATTTACAACAACTCGCTGTAGATGAGGGATTTAGACTTCCTAGAGCATCACGTGTATTAACTAAGGACATGCACGTTGACAATTTACTCTCTGGTGCCTCCACAATTGAAGGAGCATTAGAAATTAGGAATGACATCACTGAATAACAAAAACTCGGAGAGTTCGTACTTCGACAGTGGGGATGAAACGATTTACAGATTTTACGCGATTTGGACCAAGAACATATATATTCCACCAATTGTCAATTGGATGCTTGTCATGTAGACAAAAACAAGAATCCATGAAAACTTTCGGTACTATCTGGAATGCACAAAACGATTGCATCACGTACATCGTGAAGCCAGTAGCTGCAAAATTAATAAAATCTAAACGAAAAGTTCTGTCCGAAGATGCCAAAATCTTTGATCCTTTAGGTCTACTAGGACCAATCATTTTATATGCAAAACGAATCATGCAAAGACTTTGGAAATTAAAATTAGACTGGGATGAATCAGTTCCTAACAGCGTGTTTACCGCTTGGATGGAATTCTGTTACCAATTTCCAGTTATCAATAACGTGTCCGTCGAAAGAAAAGCCTTAATTAATTATGCAATTAGCGTTCAAGAGCACGGTTTCTGTGACACAAGTAAGTGTGGCTACGGAGCTTGTATTTATTTAAGATGAATGGATTCTACCGGAAACATAAACGCAGCGTTATTTTATGCGAAATCGCGTGTAGCACCATTGAAAACAGTTTCGCTGCCACGACTTGAGATGTGTGGAGCTCAACTTCTTGCTAAGCTCATTACGCAAACCATTACAAACCACATTTTCCAGAAATATTTGAAGAAAATCGTGTTGCTGATATTTAAAATAAATCCAATCCAAGTCAATAGCGTCACATTCGCTTTGTCAAAATGAAACGAACCGGCCGAATCTTGAGCTGTACTTTAAGTACCTTACCAGGAATGAAAAAAGTTTCATGTTTCGCTACCGACGTCACAAATTACGATCTTTTACTATATTACTCTTCTTATGAAACATTGAAACGAGTAATCGCATATTGCATGCGTTTCAACTTTCAAAAACATCAGGGTCCTTTAACGGTCGAAGAATTGGAGTATGCAGAAAAAACAATCATTAAATTAATTCAAAATATTGAGTTTGCTGCCGAAATCTCAAATCTAAAAAAGGGAAAGGAAATTCATAATAAAAGTAAATTACTACCACTTGCTGCTTTTCTTGATAATGATGATATTCTTCGCGTAGGAGGGAGATTAGAAAAATCCGAACTTCCATACTCACAGAAACATCCAATTCTTCTTCCTCGATCCCATAATGTAACAAGCTTAATTATCGACTACTATCACAAGCAAAACCATCACTCAGGTATTCAGACCACACTTTACGCAATTCCAGCCCGACCATTCTCTAATGTAGGGGTCGACTACTGCGGACCTTTTTACATTATAGAGAAAAAATTTCGAAGCAGTACGCGTGTGGAGGTCTACGTAGCCGTTTTTGTTTGTCTCGTCGTTAAAGCCGTTCATCTTAAAGTAGTTAGCGATATGACGAGTGACGGTTTCATTGCAGAATTATAGAAATTAATTTCTCGACGTGGTAAACCTTCAAATACCTACTCTGACAATGGGAAAAATTGTATAGGAGCACACAATGAGCTGCGAGAAATATATCTTTTTTTTTTTTAATTCGGAAGCTCATCAACAAAGATGTCAACATTTTTTAACGATTCAAGCCATAACGTGGCACTCTGTTCCTGCTCTTTCTCCTTACTTCGGGGGTATCTGGGAATCAGATGTAGTCAATCACACATTGAATGCGGGACGCGTACTGTCTTGCCCAGCCTATCTTTATGGCAAGTTGATGCATTCGTCTTTTGGTCTTATGATCAGCCG
>NC_046657.1:119315521-119323634 GCF_010883055.1 Belonocnema kinseyi | reverse complement strand
CGCTCCGTCCACCCAAAGGTCACGAGATCCCGCCGATCCATCGCATTGAATCCATTTTCATTGGCTCCCCCAGCTCTAGATTGGTCGGCAGTGTTGGCCGACTCATTGTTGGGAGCCCTGCGCGTTCTGTTGTTTTGAACCGCATTTACTACAACTATGTTTGGTGTTGTTATTGTTGTTCCCACGAGAAGCTAGGGAAACGGGTTCGTTCATCCTTGTAGAGCCCCGCATGCAAGGATAAGGCTGCTTACTCTGAGAGGTCGCCTGGTATCCCAGAGTCACCGTTCTAGACACCTCACCCAGGTGCCATTCAGCTTTCGGCACTGTTTTCACACCTCCGCTTGGGGGTTAATTTCTTCAGGACCACCCCTGGACAATTGTCCGCGACTGCCTATTTATTTTTGTAACCATATTCAGCAGAAACCCTTTGTACAGGGACCCTCTATCCGCAACCCGAGGACGCGTTCGGTGGCTTTGTCATAGGCCCTTCGCTTTGATTCTAGAGGAATCAAAAAAATGTAATATATATATATATATATACAGGGTGATTTTGTCAACTTGAAACTTTCAAATATTTCGAAAAAATGTTATGAATCAAAATTTAATCAGTCTAAGGAGCACATACATTGATGTTAAAATCGGTTTCTCCACACCGCCCTCTGGGGGTGGGGGCAGGTTGGAAATCTTGAATGGGAACCCCTATTTTTGATTGCATATTCGAATTCTTTGGATTAAAATGCGTATGATTTGTTCACAACTTTTTTCTCGTTTCGCGATAGATGGCTCTGTAATCGACGAAATTCAATTTTTCTTCATTTTACTGTTACTGCGAATGCACGGTTACGATTCTACAATACATTACCAATAAAAAATACACCATTTTCATTATGACATGACGGATCATGGAAAAAAGAATGTTTCAAATCGCTACAGAATCGTTGAATGAGTGCAATAAAAACTCGTGCATAAAAAAATACATCCCGACTAACATAGGTAGAACCTCCTTCTTTTTGAAGTCGGTTAAAATAAGGGCAATAGAGCTTCGGATCTCTTTGGTAATTATTATTTTGAAAAACATGCCAAAACGTATGTCCGCTCTTGAGAAGTAATTATTAAGTAATATGTTTACATTAACAGTGTTTCCTGAATTTTCCTAAATTTTATCTCTGGCATTATTGTAGATGGAGGTAAGCGGATGCTATCGAAACATTACGAAAGTGTTTGATTTTTTCTTTCCTTAAATTGAGTAAATTAGAAAAAATACATTCAAGACGAAACTCATTTTAGTTAGATCAAAGATTATTCCTAATACAACTTTAAAATGGGGTATCCAACCGTACGAGAAATAATTGAAATGGTTCTGGAGTGTGGAGAAGTTGGAAGAAATTTTGATAATGCTATCAATATCTACGATCGGCGTTTTCCAAATAGAATTGTGTCACGCGCTTTATTTTATTGTACTATTACCAAATTTACTGCAGACAGAAGTGTTCAACCTGAGAAAAAGACCCGTACAACAACATTCACTCGAGAAAATAATGAAATTGCTGTATTAGCTGCAGTGGCCCATAATCCTCATGTTAGTACACGAGAAATTGCTCGTGATTTCGGAATGTCTCAGAGCGAATTTTGGAGAATTTTGAAACGTAATAAATTTCATCCGTATCATGTCTCTTTACATCAAGAACTTCATGGCGTTGATTTCCAAAATTGGATAGCTTTTTGTCAGTAGGCATGTGAACAAATAAAACAAAATCTCAACTTTTTTCGTTATGTTCGTTATGTTCGTAAAGTCGACCACCAGCATCCATGAACTGTAAACGTATGGTGTGAAATAATTGGCAACAAACTGATCGGTTCCCTAATTATCGAAAGCAGCTTAAATGGTCCAAAATATCAAGACATTTTGGAAAATGAACTGTCGATATTGCTTGAAGACTTGAGCTTAGAAATATGGCAGAACATGTGGTTTTAATAGGATGATTGCCCAGCACACTAGTTAACGGTAGCACGAAATGTTCTTGATCGTGACTTCAATGGTCGCTGGATTCGTAGAGGCGGTCGGATAAATTGGCCTGCAAGATCGCAAAATCTTACTTCACCAGATTTCTTTCCGTAAGGCTATCTGAAAGACAAAGTGTATACCAAGAAAAACCAACAATACGTGAGAATAAGATTGACCGAATTACAAGTGCATATGCTGGAATTAAAGAAGATTCACTCTTCCGTTGTGTAAATTCCTTTGAATTACGGATTAATAAGAGCATTAAAGCTAAAGGTCATCATTTTGAGCACTTACTTTAATTAAAAGAGGATTCACGTTAATTAAGCACTCCGAAGGGAACAGAAAACTTACAAACAGAAAAATTAAAGTCCACGTCGTTGTTCCTGGGTTACGCTAAAAGTAGTAGTTTGTTTTAAGACCAATTTCAAGTATAGCAAAATCGTAAGCGGTGTGGGGAACCGATTTTAACGCCAGTGTATGTACTCCTATGAGTTATTAAATTTGTATGCATAACATTTTTTCATAGAGTGCCTATTTTTCGAGATATTTGAAAGTTTCAAGTTACAAAAATCACCCTGTAATATATATATATACATATAATGAAAGTTCTATAATTCGAGCCGCTGATAATTCAAATTTTCGATAATTCGAAGTTTTTTGTCCCTGCCCAAATTCCTATCATTTCAATGTTAAAAATATTCTCTAACTCAAAGTTTTCGTTAATGCGAATAAAATTTGACGTCTCGAGAGAGTTTATAGTTTCGACAATACAAATTACAAGAGCTTTCATTTGCGAAATTCAATGAAGATGCATATCTGAATGTATAGACAATGTATACCTGAGTTCTGGCCGCTTTAGGCTCAATGCGACAACACTTTGCAGATGCAGAGAAAGTCTAATTGTTCTGAGAAAAATTAATACGTACAATGGCTTGTTGAGTAATTTCTCGATCTTTTCTGCTTATTATGTTGATTATGATTAGAGGACTTTTGAAAGCTGGGAAAACTTTATAGCCTGCCTCCAAGATGGTTATAGCCAATCAAAACGAAATAATTTTTCCAGTATGTTTTCAAGAGTAGTATATATAGACATTGCGGCAACATTTGGAATACCAGCCAACACATTAACAACTATTGTTTAGAGCAAAGAGAAAATGTTTTCTGCTTTCGACGACTCTTCGTTCCAACCAGAACAAAAACGCATTAAGTTCATCTTTTCTGGACGTAGAAAAAGTCATGGTTGAATGGTTCAAAAGTGCCCGTAACAAAAATATTCCAATTCCCGGTAAGTACTGTCTGTAACATATCTTAAAAGAAAAATAACACAGGACCACAAACCGCCTAAGCCTGAAAAATAAGAGGGCCTAGGTGTACCTTATGTTATTGAAGTCGCTGAATCCAAATCCGTTGTCCGTTTGACGCTATCAAGTCACTCTTAGGGTCATTTCAAGGTCAAACTTACAAAATTAATCGTTCACTAACTATACAAGGGTGCCTCATGTTTTTAAGGTCGCTGAATCCAAATACGGTGTCCATTTAACGCCATCAGGTCAGCATCAAGGGCAGTTCCAGGTAAAACTTACAACATTCATTACTAGCCAAATAAATTAGGGTTACTTCAGGTTTAAGTGGTCGCTGAATTCGAATCCGGTGTCCAATTGGCACCGAAAGGTCAGTACCAAGGTCTGACCAAAGTCCAACCAACAAAATTCATCGCCTGCCATCTAAATCAGGACACCTGTAGTTTTAAGTGGTCGCTGAATTCTAATGCGGTGTCTGTTTGATGCCATCTGATCAGTATCAAGTGCAGTTCAAAGTCAAACCCACAAAATTCATCGTTAACCAACTGAATCAATGTACTTTTATGTTTAAGTGGATATCTTGAGATGAAGGTTGAGAGATTTTAATGGTTAAATTGGAAAAAATCTGAAAACTTTTTTTGTTTGTTCTGTGCTGTTTAGAATTTTTAACGTTGTCGCCATTCAAGAATGCTACAGTATCAGGTACTTTTTGAATAAATTAAATTTGAACTAGTTTAATACAGCGTGTGAAATGCTTTCAATTCGGCTGAAGTGGTTTTAACGTCACCCATTCTGAACCACGTGGAGGTGCCACTTCATTTAAACTTACCCGTTACAGAAACGGGCGCGCCAACGCCAGGTTTACGTGATGTTTAAAGTATGATGCTACATATAAATTAAAATATGATGCTTGTTTAAAACAACTTTTTTCTGAAAAACGAGTCTTTTTTTACCTAAATGATCTTAGAATACTCTTTCGTTAATGAACAGTCTTCATATCCCTGTTTAGGCATCAGCAATAGTCAGGCATCTTATGAATATCCCATACACCTGGATATCTATGCTCCTTTAAAGTCCTGATGGAACCTCTCTCCCTGCTCTTCACTCGTCTCATCTAAATTTTCAGGGAACCAATTGATATGATAATCCAAAAAATGGATCTTTTAATTCATTAAACACCCTAACTTTTCAAAGTTTTCAATCATTTTAGCAACTATTTCTTTATAGCTAGGGTGTTTATGATTTCCTACAAAGTTGAAGCAAACTTGTCTAAAGCTTTGCCATGCTTCTTTTTCATCACTAGTCATTCTTTGCTCAAATTCAGCATCGTTTAGTAGAGCTTTAATTTGCGGACCGTCAAATACTCCCTCTTTTATTTTAGCATCCAAATGATTAGGAAACTTCTCAAAAACATACTTATAAGCATTACTTTCTGCTTTTCTCATTACCTGGACAACTTGTTTCACTAAGCCGAGTTTTATATTTATTGGTAGTAACAGCATAATGCTGGTCATGAGCTCGGCTATCCCATTCGCATATAGAACACTAGTGTTTTGTAAATCCACTCTGTAGTTTCAGCACTGTTCTTATGATTTTTACATCTCCACAGAGCTGACATTTGTGGCTATTTTAATTCAATTTATTCAAAAGAAACGGAAGAGTCTCGTATTTTTCGCTGAGTGTGAGAAAGTGTGCAACTCGCAGTGGTGAATATTTATTGGCCTGGATCTCGAATTAGGTCGCTTAGTTCCTCTTGAGTAAAGTATTCTTTTTTCTAAATTTCACTATCCGATGCGGACTTTTTCTCTAGATCATATTCTCTACTTTCTTGATTTTGTGACTGTTCCATACGCTCTGCATTGTTTATGTTGTCCTGATTGTTGCAATAATTTGTTTCCATAGAACTAAATCTTTCAATGTTGCTGTTATATACTGGATACGTAACTGAATCAATAATACGGTGAATCAACTATGTAAATTCTTTAAATTAAAACCTTCAGTCCTGCATAAGCAAAAGAAAAAATCCGTTTCATGACTTAAAGGTTCACGCCAAATCATAGGCAGAGAGAGACGAAGTTTTTTTCGTTGTCTTTGCAATGTTTGCTAATGTTACTTAAACGAGTCGAGCAATTGATATGAGAAATCCAAAAATGGTCAAGACTTTCTTTTGCGCCACCATAACAATTAATGTACATATTTTTTACAGCATCTGTTGAAGACCTTCTAGTTTTGGGTATAATGTGTCTATTACATATGACACAAAATGTGTCTCGACTATCACAAGGTGGCATGGTAAAGGAGAAGGTGGCTTGAAGGGGTATTTCCAAAAAATGAAATTAACTGGAATTTATACCGGTTACAATCACCAAAGCCGAGATGTGAAAACTAAGTCGCAACCGTCTGCATCGAAACTGATGCCTCGGCTTTCGAAGACACTTCCCCTAGATTTTCTGTATTTATCAAAGTGAAGTAAGCTGATGGTTGATGTGAAAATACCTAATTGTATATATAGAAGGTTATGACTTTTTCTATACATCCCGGCTTTAGTTTAAATTTCGACGGCCATGACTAACCTAACATTTGGAAGTTGCATTAGGAAGTTATAATTTCATTCCAAGTAACTATCTATTTGGTATAAATGTTAATCAGTTTCATTTTTTGGAAGTATTCCTTTAAACGACCTTCCCTTCTTTACCATGCCACCTTATGATAGTCGAAACACATTTTGTGTCTATGCGGTAGATACATTATTCCCACAAATAGAAGGTCTTTAACAGATGCTGTAAAATATGTCTTTTTTCCTATGATTTAACGTGAACCTTTAAGTCATTAAATCATACTTTATACATCGCATAAAACTGGCGTTGGCACCCCCGCTTCTGTAACATAAAAACTCCTCAGGTATTTCCAAATTTGACTATTAAAATCTCTTAACCTTCATCTCAAGATGTCCACTTAAGCCTAAAAGTAGCCTGATTTAATTGGTTAGCGATGAATTTTGTGGGTTTGATCTTGAACTGACCTTGATACTGACCTAATGGTCACAAACAGATACCGGATTAGAATTCAGCGACCACTTAAACCTGAAGTTACCCTAATTTAATTGGCTGCCGATGAATTTCGTAAGTTTGACCTTGAACGACCCTTGATGCTGACCTAATGGCGCCAAGCGGACAACGGTTTTGGATTCAGCGACTTCAACAACATAAGATGCCCTCATTTGGTTAGTGAGCGATTTATTTGTAGGATTGACCTTGAACTGATCTTGGTAGTGACCTGATAGCGTCAAACGGACACCGGATTCAAATTTAGCGAAATAAAATAGAAAGTGCATCTGTCTTAGAAGTGGACTGTGAGACGTATCGTTCAGAAGTGCCACTAATTTTACTAAAAGAATATTTGGAGGCAGATATCTTTAATGCCGACGAATTTGGGTTATTCTTCAGATGTTTACCTGAAAAGACTGTAGGTTTTAAAAATTAAGATTGTCACGGTGAAAAGAAGAGTAAGGAACGTACCGCTGTGATTGTTGCTGCTTATATGCGTGGTACAGAAAAAAAGAAGTTAATGGTTGTGGGAAAAAGTGAAAAATCACGAAATTTCAAAGAAGTACTGTCACTACCAGTAAATTATGAGAATAACAAAAAATCGTGGATGACAATTCCATATACGAAAAATGGCTTCAGGGAATGGATGAAACATTTCATCATCAGCGACGAAAAGTTTAGTTGCTTGTAGACAACTCTCTAGCTCATCCAAAAATATTTATCCGAATCCTAAAGCTGTGAAGGTTGTTCACTTACCACCAAATACAAAATTTATGCTACAACCGATGGATCAGGGGATTACAAAAAACATTAAGTTCCATTACCGAAAGAGTCGTCAGAAAAATTAGCAACGTTTTGGAAGAGAGAAGAGGAGAAGTCGAAATCAATTTGCTGGAAGGAATTGTTGAATGCATAAAGCATGGGCAGATGTAAAAGCTGCAACAATGACTAATTGCTTCCGGAAAGCTGGTTTTGTACAAGCCGAAAAGTCAACAAAGAATGAGATGGTCGACGAAGCAGATTTTTCTGCAGAATGATCTACTTTACAAAATTAAATCGTCTGCACAGATGCAACTTTCGAAGAGTTCACAAACATAGATGTCAGTATACTCATTGCGGAATACCCTAGCGATCTTCATATCCTTCAAAGTTTGAATTATACAGACCATCAGAAATAAGACAAAGATAACAACGGTTGCGACATGAGTAATGAAACTGAACCTGTACCAACATATACTCCATAAATGCATATAAATATTATGAGAAAATTTGTTTGTCTCGTTCTTTTTACCTATTATATGTTCAAAAACTCCACGCCTAAGAGAATTATCAGCCAAAAATATAGTTTTTGACATTTTCGTCAAAGTCCACGTTCCTACTCGAATATAAATATAATTTGTGGAAAGCTAATAAAAACCATGTATGTATTCTTGTAGAGTGAAGTCTCCAGATCAAGAAACACATCGGATTTTTCCAATTGCATGAAAAATGAAAAAAGTGTCATCAAAACCCCCCAAAAAGTCATTTTACGCGTCTTCTTGTTTTCTGTTTCTGATAACATTTTCTAGGTAAACATATCGTGTTCTAACTTAAATATTCTATTAGTGGAGATTCTGAGAATTTCATTGCACTATATTTAATATGAAAACAAAAAACTTGAACCATCTTCATATACAATCAAACTTTCCGGGTCACTAGTGATCCGGGTGTACTTCAACGTGTGCGACGAATAATAGTGTAGACCAGAGGGTTAACTTACA
>NC_046657.1:119301327-119315421 GCF_010883055.1 Belonocnema kinseyi | reverse complement strand
TCTTGTTCAGTGTGCTCTGAAACCTAAACTAACATGGCGATCGGGCTGAAACTATAGCTACAAGCTATCTAAGGATGGTACTATAGAATGCCACCTCAAGGTCGGCCTAGTGGCGCCATCTCTTGGTCAGGCCGGAAACTTATCAATCCACCCTCGTATTAAATGTTAAACGCATTTATCGTAAAATAGTGAAGGATTTAAATTTATATGTACATAAATTTTAATTAAATTTCGTGCCTGTTACGCTCTAGGAATACTACTTGATATTTAGGAGAGATGGAAAATTGAATAAATTTAGTTTCGGCATTATATTCTTTGTATTAAATATTATAAAAATTTTATGATTCTCGATTCTTCTGAAGAGGATATTTTGGCATTTGAATGTAAAAAGGCTCATGTTACGGGTGATTTTATTGATACCCTACTTGGCGGTTTCCGTCGTTGCCACCTGCAATTCTAGGAGTAGATGACGATCCTACTGATGATGCTTCTGCTGCTACGTCTGCTGCAGATAATCTTGATGATTGTTCTCTTGATGCTTCTACTGCATGTGTTCTTGCTGCTGGTACTCTTGATGCTTCTGCTACTTCAGCTGCAGGTGTTCTTGCTAATTGTACACCTGATGATGCTGCTGCATGTGTTCCTGATGCTTGTGCTCTTAATGCTTCTGTTGAATGTATTATTGCTGTTGCTGCTCTAAAAGCTGCTGCTGCTAGTGCTGCTTCTTGTCGTTCTAGTGCTTCTTGTGCTGCCTCTGCTCTTTGTGCTGCTCTTTGCACTGCATCTTCTTTGAGAGCCCTTTTGGCCGCCCCAAGTCTGGATGGAGTTTCACTTGATTCTAAACGAAAAAAGAGAAATTGATTCTTTCGCTTAGTGCCTCATAAAATGTAGAGAGATATTCTAATTTCTATTTTCTTAAAATGGGCTTTCATTCATTTTACATTTATATTTTAAATCATTGTTAACAACATCATTAGCAACATTTTTCATAGAAGAGGCGTGCAATTACATCTAAAAATGTGTTCACTGAACCAGTACATTCTAGTCGTGCGCTCCACGCCTAGGACGCGTGTCTGTTGGATCTCACGATTGGTGCTCGATAATATATTACTCTCATGCTCCAAGCTCCATACTGCTTTACCTCGCGCCACGCGCTCGGTTTTTACACTTGCTCCACAATTATGCAAATAGCTTTGAGAATTAGGGGTCAAAGCATCGACAACTGTATTATGGTGATTGTGAATTCTTTTTTGTTGAAGCTTCTTCGGCATTAACGAACACGTTCTAATCACATATCTCGCGCTTAGCACTCGATTTTGTGGAAAATGTGAACTTTCCTACATAATACTTAACACTATTATATCAAATTTATATTATATTTGCATCTTTATTATTTCTAAAAATGTATATTATTTCAATAAATTAATATTTGTACAACTTATAATATTCATTGGTATTAAGACCGACATAAACTCAGAAATAACTTTGAGTTGATTCAACAAAACAGTTTGTTCAACCTGCTTTATTTTTTGAAACTAGAACATTTGGTCATCTCGAATACACCTCTTTAAATTCAAAGTAATTATTTATTTGAGCATGTTTAGTTGATTGACCCAAATAAATGTGTTAAGCCAAATATATAATTGATTAGAAAATGATTTGTTTGAATTAATGAGATAATTTTCTAGATTCAACCAAATACTTCCATTAACTACACTAAATATACCAAAAGAGATTACGTAAGCCCACGTTGGTGGCCAGTTTGTGCGCCAAAATGTGCCGAAAAGATCGTGCGTCGCACAGTGGGGTATTTTGGATTTGTTCGTGCAAATAATCGACGACTCGTCGGTTTTCAACCGAATTGAATTTTTCTTTAAATACTCGTGAATAAATTTACTGTCAGAGAGATACGCCACTATTACGGTTTGAATCGTCAGTACGTCAAAAAAAAACGTCGACCAACGTCGGCAGTCGTCCGCCGATTTTTAGTCTATTCAAATGTCAGTAACATTTGGTCATTCGTACAAACAATGCTTCATGCTCATTGTTATTTATGTTTTCAACCATTACAAGTGCAAACCTTTCTATTCTCATTCTATTTTTGCAATAAAAGTTTTAAATAATAGTTAATAAACGTTCATAAAGTTAATACTTTAATTTTCAAATTATTCAACCGAGAAACGTTTATTCTGAAGAGATCAACGAAAGAGTATTTTATAGAATTTAAAATCTTTTTTCTTGCAGGTTTTATGTTAATTTTAATAAAAACTGTAAGAAAAAAAGATTCAAAATTCTATAAAATACTCTTTCGTTGATCTCTTCAGAATAATCGTTTCTCGCTTGAATAATTTGAAAACTAAAGTATTAACTTTATAAACGTTTACTAACTATCATTTAAAACTTTTATTGCAAATATATAATGAGAATAGAAAGGTTTGCACTTTTAATGGTTGAAAACATAAATGGCAATGAGCATGAAGCATTGTTTGTACGAATTACCAAATATTACTGACATCTGAATAGCCTAAAAATTGGCCGACGACTGCTAACGTTGGTCGACGTTTTTGACGTAATGACGATTCAAACCGTAATATTGGCGTATCTCTCCGACAGTAAATTTATTCACGAGTATTTAAAAAAAATTAAATTCGGTTGAAAATTGACAAGTCGTCGATTATTTGCACGAATAAATCCAAAATACCTCACTGTGCGTCGTGATATTAATTTATGAAAAAATTGGTGTCAAATTTATTGAAAAATAGGGTCTCTAATAACATCCAGAACATTTTGAATGTTAGTACAACCTTTAGTTCGCAGGCAATTTAACCTAGAAATCCATAATTGATAAATAACCCAAAGCAAATGTATCGAAAAATCCTTCCTGACAGATTTAGTGAAAGTTCGGTTTTCTGATGCTGCAAGTGATGCTTATAACAAGATTTATTTATTGAGAAGGGCTTTTTCCATACATTTTGTACGACCGCTGATACGACGGTTGTTGATTCAAAAAAAAAATTGGTTTGATCGACCCACATATTTTATTAGATCAACCCAAATTTTGATTAAATCAAACAAAATATTTATTTTAATCAACCAAACTTCATTAACCAAAGAATTAGGTTGAATCAAACAAATATTTAATTGACCATATAGCAAGTCATTTATTTTTTTGACCCAACCAAATCTTGGTTGAATCAACCAAACTTTTTTCTGATTGTATTTTCATTATCTTGTTTTCATAATTTTAAAAAGTGCGCATTATATAAAAAGAAAATTGACCCGTTTTATTTAAAAATGATTATCATCCAATTTGCATGTCGTCTGTCAAAAAATTTATTTTTGAAATTTGTTAATAAAGTTTCTTACGAATAAAATAAAAACTGCGCACCCCATTGAAAAGTGAATAAAGAAAATGTTTAAATCTGTTTTGACTGCATAATTTTCATCAATTTATCTTTTATCGCATCTTACATAATTTAAAGGAAAAATTTATTTTTCATTATTTTTTGTGCTATCATAATTTGAATTGTCTATTTTCTCAAAAAATCAAAGAAGTTTTCATAAAGGTCTTGTAGGGTGTTTAAAAAGCAAAGTCTTTTCTCCATATCGTGCGTTGTTAATGGTTTATATTGAAAAAAGTCATTAGGATAATTTGTTCGTCTTTTTGAGTCATATAAAGAGTCGTGCAAAGAATTTTCAAATCTTAAAAAAGTGGTCTCAAGAATTTAGGAAATGCCCTAACCTTTTGAATTTTTATTCAAAATGGCTGGATAATGCTCTTCGCCTTTAGTTTAGGACACTTAAAAAGTATATACCAATAGCTAGTACAATCTGTCAATTCTTTTGAAAGTTGACGTGCTAATGATGCAAACTTCTATGGATGCACAGACAGACACACATGAAAACAAATCTAATACAAATCTAATATATTCTCTTATCAGAAGCTAAAAATATAGATTTGATAATAAATTATAATATATTTACCAACAGAATGCAGGAAAGCAGTCAATATGATGACCAAAGTTCCACTTAGGAGCTTCATATTTCTGAATAATAGTTATGCCTGGAGATCACTGTAAAAAAAAGTATCATTTTAAGGCTAGTTTTTTTATTGAAAGAGTCCTCCAAAAATATAGTCTTGGGTGGCTCTATTATAATGCCACTCTATTTTGGTACCGCTAAATGTCTTTTTAGTACAACTTTTTGTATCAAAACAGGACCGAATTGAAAACCAATTTTTCTTTCTTTCAAATGCTTTCTGGTTCTTTTAAGCATGAAGTTGCAAGCAATTAGCTCCAAACTTCCCTTTATTATTTTACTTCGCTACACGCTGTAATGATAAGGAGACAGTTCTCGGTAAATACGTTCTGACTGCGGTCACAGCACCTTAACTGGCAAACTTAGACGTTTCAAACCAACACTCAAATGTAAGCGAGGATGCACACTGTGATCTGCTGTCTCCTTTTGTCCAACGAGAAGTATTTGAGTGAGTACCAATGCATGGATACCACAACAATAAATGCAATTGAGTTTACATTAAATTTGCAAAAGTTTTTGCAAAGTAAAGCAAACTTAACAATTGGAATTTGGAAAATTAAATGTCTAACTGGAAAAATTGGCGTATTGTGTTCCCAATCTGTATTGCTTACCCATAATATATAGGGGGCATTATTCCTGAACTGCCCCAACTTTAAAAGTCATGTCTTCCGATCGATTTCAAATTTATAATGTTTGCTTGCCTTAATGATAGTACTAGTATACCCACTAATTTATAGACTTTTACTATCATCCCTTCTTGAACTACAGGGGGTGAAATTTGCATCCCCCTGGCGAAGCGGGCATCTTCAAATAGTCATAACTTCCTTTCTACAAATGAGAAATGAATTTTCTATGAGTGATTCCTGAAGGGTTGTTCATTTTTCTTCATTCTGTTAAACGTATTGTTATTTAGTTATGCGAAGATATCTGAGTGAAACCCTTCCTCGCGCGCTCGGACAGGTTGGTCAGTCCTACCGGGAACTTGGTTGTATGCATGGTTCTCCAGCGAAATTGCAATAAATTCATCATAATTTATTTAGTTGGCCCTTTTTCGCGCATTGTTTGCTTCTCCGAACTTGACGCTTTTTTATTGTCTTCGGAAACAGATCATGTTATGTTGCGAATGAAGTTTTTTTAAGTGTCAATTGTCCGTTCGCATTTGGAATAAATGGGTGGTAATTTAGAGTTCCGGGAATTGTAATTGCTTCTGTTAATCTAGTTTCCACTTTTTTGGTCACCTCTATGTGATCGCCTTTCGAATTGAAAAGAATTACTGTTTCCTTTAGGTGATTCTTAGCCCATTCGAAAAAGTCAATCGCAGTTAGGATTGGATTATGTGATGAGCGCTGCAAGCTAGCTTTTGCCGCAAATCTTTTCAAATTCTCACTAATCCCGTTACCTGGACCTTTTCCATGTGCGGTTATCCGGAAATGTGTTGCTGCAGAAATTCCAAAATCTTTTTTGTGATTTAAAAGATTTATGAATTTATATTAATTTTCAAAATGCTGCGTAACTTCTTCTATCACATAATAATTCTGGTCAACAACGATGAATTTCTTCTTGAGGTACTCGTTGATGAGCTTTTGAAATGTCTACACAGCTACAGTGTCATGACTTAAACCATCTGAGATGATTGCCAGGCTGAAATGCTTCAGTTCGTTTGCATCTTTGTAATAATTAACTACTGTAAATATAGTTACTTGATTCTTATTCCCATGGGAAGATCGTGCAGCATTTTGAAAGATAAAAGCATAATTGTCAGCAAAGTCAAACAAAATTAAGTACTTTCCTTCTTTTAGTATAACTTTCAGGTGCTTCAGAAACAAACCTTGTTGTTTCGCATAAAATGCATATTGTTTCAGGTTTTTAAGTTCAGTGCAGAGTGCTTCTACGAAAGCATCAGCGTCTGCTATTTCAGTCTTCGAAGAGCTGCACACGATTTCTTCAAAGCAGTCATAATAATCTGCTGAATGTCTGTCATTTTCCTCAATTAAATGTTTAATATCAATCGCATTCAACATTAACTTTACGTTTTCATGATAAACGCAGACACAAACATTGTGCGTTCCATTTACTACAGCTAAAACACAGTGCTTTGGTCTGAGTTGTGCGAATTTTGAAAATCCAATCTTAACATGTTCATGTAGGGCTACAAATCTGGAATACAATTCTGCCCGATTGCCCAGAATCAGTCTTTCATGTACGTGCTAACGAATACCGTCTTTTTTTTGACAGATATAAAATCTTTCTTACCTGGCTTCCGCCGACTATTGTCGTCTTCTTCGTAGAAGTTTATAGCCAAATTTTCAGATTTTTCCGCCAATTTTTGTCCTCGCTTGAATTCCGGAAAAGTCAAAACTCCACTTTTGGCAACTAACTCTTTCGCTTTTCTGGGTTCACGTTCAGATACACCCAATTCTCGCACAATTTGTTTGCGATTCCAAGACTCAGGCGCGAGGGTGAGTAGACAAATCTTTTCTGAACATGCAGTGCCCTTCTGCTCGAATTGGTCCTTTATTTGGTTCAGGACTTCTAGACCCGCTAAGTGATTTTCATCATTGCATCCTCGTTTTTCATTTCTCATTGGCAAGCAAAAATCTATGTCCTCGTTTGTCTCTTTCTCTACATTATTAACAGGCTCTTCTATAATTCTGGATGTCTGTAATTCAATAGTTCTACATTCTTTTATACAAGCACCAGATATTTTACTGCCTTTCCCCAAATCAGGAAACACTATTTGCTGATTTTCTGTTAGAAGCCTCAATCAATTCCTCTCACATGTTTCTCCTTACAGAAAGGATTTACACGTCTGCTGCTAAAACTTTGCATCGAAGACATGGTCAGCGCTAGATGACCATGTACATAACAATTTCTTACGCTTTAATAACTGATTAGAAAACTAATTGAAAATCTTATAATAACCATTGTTGTAAACCATTCTTGTAGCAAAATATTAAAATTGAATTTTTATCAAAAGTTTTAAAATGTTTATCTAATTTGTTTATAAAAATGTGAATTGTTTTATTTTATCAAATATTTTTAAATCTTTATTTTTAAGGAATAACTACAGCCATTCTGTCGATTAAAGGAAATTATCATTTTAAGAAAGCTCAAATTTGATATATTTTGACACAAGAATTGCTTATAATAATGGATATTATAAACTTTTAAATTTTGTTCAAAATTTTCCTTCTTTGGTAAAAAATTATTTTTATTCGGGTTGAAAATGATTTTTTTTTAAATATAAATAAGTTTTTTAAACCAAAAATTGAACAAGATTAAATTTTGTTCGTGCATGATCTCTGTTCCGCACCACCGTGGAGGTTCATTTGAAGGCGCGTTTTTTTTTTGTACGTGATGACCGCAGCAGGCCTAGTCCACTAGTCAATAAACCTATCATTTTTTTATTTATGTTTTTTAGTAAAGAAATTAAAACAACGTCTCACTAAACATGCAAAATTTGCCTGACATGCAGCTAATGTGGATAGAAATATAAAAAAATGATTCTGTACTCAGGTCAAGTGCCAAATTGAGCTCTTAATGAGACATTTCTAGCCCCAACTATTATCACTAATTATATTCTCGGGAGAAATTCCTTAACACTAGACAGTTTCGAAAACAAATTTATTAAAATCTCTGGTTTTAAAATTGATTTTTAATTTTAAAAAAGTAATTTTCAACCAAAGAAACTAATTTGCAACACAAAAAAAGAAGAACTTTTTACCAAGAACGGCAAATTATAAAAAAACTACAAACTATAAAAAAGTATGCAAATGGTTAAAAACTTCTGTATATCATAAAAAAAGAATCCCGCATGTTTCGTTAACAATCAGACTCCATACATATTTAATTTAGTATAAATAGTATTAAAAGTTCTTTAAGTAAGGTACGCTACTTTTTACTTTAAGTAACGTACGTTACTGTGCATTGCAGTTGCTCAAACATTTTAACACGGCAACGCGCCTTCAACTCAACCTCCATGGTGGCGCGCATCGGAGTTCATACACTATTCTATTTCAATGTACTTCTGTAACATAATGCAGAAGGCGCCATTTGAGAGTCATAGCGGTTCGAGATCCAGGCCAGCGCTGAACAATAGAAAAAGGTCGCCGAGGGATGAAGCGGGCTGCGGTTACCACAGATCGTCCAAGACTCAACGTTAAACTAAGTTTCATTTTTGGTTAGATATTAAAATTTTTGCTTAGACTTTCATGCGGGAGAGGAATTTGTTGACAGAAAGTTTGTTTGGTTCTATACTGCTTTGCCATTTAATTGGATTTAAAAATTGGAACTAAAAATTCTGTAGGACAACGATTTTCCTGTGATGTATAATTTTTGTTAATGTTTAATTTTGTTTTTAATCATTCTTAATTTGTTTAATTTTTAAAAAACTTTTTATAAAAATTCATCTTTACAGGTTGAAAATTTAGCTGTTTGCTTGAATATTTACCTCTTTGGTTTAAAGTTGAACTACCTTATTAAAAATGGAGTGGATAAACTGCTGCTGCTGTCGGTACTGGTAAAAAAAACATTTTTCATCATACCGAAGATACTGGCAGACATCTTAGACTACAAAAATGCAATTTGAGAGTTATTTTCTTATACGGCTTGAAGCCTGTTTCCCTTTCCAAAGTTTGTGAGGGCGGAAAGGCACTCCTTTTACTGCTCACAGAAATAATTTCTTTAAACCCCTATCCCTGCCCAACGTATGGTGGCAGGGAAGAAGGGACCCTTGTGACAGGTCACATAAAAAATTTTTTTCAAACCTATACACCTTTCCAAATTCTCGTCTGGTCTTGAATGGACACATGTAACTAGTCAGATAAATAATGTTGATCAAACTTTTCCTTCCCTTCCCCTTTCCACGGTCTCGTGAATGCGGGAGGGCAGCCTTTTGGCTGTCCACATAAAGAATGTTGGTCGAACGCCTACCCTCTTCCAACGTCTCGTGGGCACGGAAAGGCAAACCTTTCCAGCTGTTCTCATAAATAATCTTGAAGGCTGTATGATATAATATGATAATAATATAATGATAATTTGTGACTGGTAGAAGAAATAATTATATACACAATAACCAGACGAAGGGGTGAAGTCCCGCCTCAACGAGAGGTTTGAAAGGGGTAGGGGCTTGACCAGAATTATTTCTGTGGTTAGTCGTGGGGGTGCTTTCCGCAAGTTACCGGACGTTGGAAAGAGGTAGGCGTTTTATTAACATTATTTCGGTGACTACTCTAAGGGGTGCCTTCTCACCCCAGCGAGAGGTTTGAAAAGGGTACGGGTTTCACCGCATTATTTCTGTGATCAGTCGAGGGGGTGCCTTCCCAACTCGCCGAACGTTGGAAAGGGGTAGGGGTTTGACCAGCGTTATTTTTATGACCACTCGAAGGGGTTTTTCCCGCCCCGAAGATACATTGGAAACGGGTAGGGCTTTGACCAGTATTATTACTGTGATCAGTCGAGGGGGGCCTTCCCCAATCCATTGCACATTAAAAAGGTATAGTAGTTTTATTAACATTATTTTTGTGACCACTGGATGGCGGACCTTCCCGCACCGTCACGACTAAACGTTGCAAATGGGTAGCGTTTTAACCAGTGTTATTTCTGAGAAAATTTGAAAGGTTGCCTTCCCGCCTCCACGAGAGTTATAAAAGGAGTATTGGTTTGAATAAAATTATTTCTTTGGGGAGGGGAGAGGGTCCCTTTCCTGATCCACTGGACGTTGGCAAAAGGATAGGGGTTTTATAACAATGATTTCTGTCACCAATTGAAGGGGTGCCTTTCTCAACCCACCGGACGTTGGAAAGGGATAAGGGTCTTATTAACATTATTTCTGTAACCATCCGAAGCAGTGCATTCCCACACGACCGAACGTTCAAAGTGAATTCGACCATCATTATTTATGTGACTAGTCGTGAGGGTACCTTCCCGCCTCCACGAGAGGTTGAAATTGGTAGGGGTTTACTTAAAATTATTTATGTGACCAGTTAAAGGGGTGCCGTATCGTCCGGATGCGACGTTGAAAAGGGGTAGGGTTTTTACCAACATTATGTCTGTGACCAGTTGATGGGGCGCCTTCCCGCCCCCAGGATCCTTGGGGAAGGTTATGCGTTTGATTAAAACTATTTCAATGACTAGTCATCGGGGTGCCTTTCCGCCCTGGCGGAACAGTGGAAAAGGGTAGAAGTTTGTCCAGGATTATGTCTCTGACCAGTCAGAAAGGGATGCCTTTCCGCCTCCACGATAATTTGGAAAGAGGTAGGGGTTTGACTAACATTGCTGTGACCAATGACAGGGAGTGCCTTCCCGCCCTTACGACAGAATGGAAAGGGGTAGATGTTTCTCAAAAATTATCTCTTAGACCGGTAAAAGGGGTGACTTTCCGCACTAATGAGACTTTGGAAAGGGGTACGGGTTTGACGACCACAACAAACTAACTCTTAAATTAGATTACCTTACTCTAAGATCTCTGACAGTCCCTTCGGTACCCGCAGAAAACTTTTTTGCCGGAAACAGCAGGAAACTGTTTGGCCGGTGCCGGCAGAGAATTTTTTTGCCGGTACCGTTAGTCTATCTTCTTCGTGTTAAAAATTGATTTTTTTGTTAAAGATTCATCATCATATTGAAAAATAGAACTGTTTGTTTGAAAATTAACTGTTTTGTTAAAAATTTATTATCTTTGGAAATTAAAGAATTTAGAAGAAAATTCAAATATTATGTCAGAAACTAAATTTGCTTACTGAAAATTGATATTTTCAATCTGAAACCTCAACAATCTTATGAAAAATGCATAAACTGAAAAAAAGGATAGCTGAAGTCAGCATATTCTGCTTAGCCTCGGCATGCCAGACGGTTGTGCTCCGCATCCTAGTAGCATTATGACCCGAACCATCTTGGATAGGTGTAACTAGTATCTAGCAGTTAGCTGACGTTAGATGCGAACGGTTGCTATCCGGTATAGTGATCCTACGTATGCAATAGATAGGAATGGAAAATATCTCAGTATTTTCGTAAGACAGATCTAATATTTTAAAATGATTAATCGATATCGATTATTCTTGCATCATTAATTGACCTTTTAAGTTATAAATCTGTCAATAGTTCGCATTAAATGTTGAAAGGATAAGATAAGACATAAAATATATATATAATTAATTATTGCTTCATTTATCGTTCAATTAAAGATTCTAATAGTTTGTTGCTAAAAAAAATTTGTCTGCAGCCAAAACAAAGCTGACGCCCATGTTCTGCATTCTAAGCAATAATTTCCTTACAATTGAAAACGTATACGCAAACATGTCAATACTAATATTTACCAATAAAATTAAATAATTAAACAAGGGGATCTTTAGGTACACTTTTGTTTGTTTGAATCATTTAAATTGATACTCTCCTCAATGAAAGGTGCATAACAGAGGTTTTCCGAGAATGATCAAGAAAACGTAAATTTAAACAATTTTATAGAAAAATGAATTTTAAAAATTGCGAACGGATAGTCATGGAGCTAGTGTTAAAGTATTTCGAAGCATCGGCAGCTGCCTGGTAGAACGATTGGCTGATAATCGCAAGGTTGCGCGTTCGATTCTGGGTATCCGTAATTTTTTAAATATTTTTTTTATTTAAGAAAATGTTTTTTCCCATGTTTTATAAAATTTGATATAATTATGTGATTTATTAATTATTAACTCCTACTATCAATAAAAGCTCTGTTTATCGTATTTTTATTATCACTAGTTATATTTTTTGCATTAAAAAAAAACTTTTAAAACTAATAATGTTAATTAAAAATAATCTTAAACGACCCTAAATTAATGCAATTCTCATGATATTGAAACAATTAAAAAAAAAAATTCTGTTAAAATGTATAAATCGTAGCAGAATACCTGATTCATTTTAGAATCAAATAGGTGAATTTTATACTAAAATTATTATTTGAATGAGTTCCTTGCGCGGAACAAGAGACAAAGGGACCTGAATGAAAGTTTAGATAATTTTGTTGGTACAACCCGTTTAAGAAAAATAAAAAAGAATGAGATCTCTAGTAAATAAAGAAAGAAATAGCCAAGAAAAGGGCATCACAGAGCCGACAGAGGTAATAGGAACTGGACACACAGACAATGGACAAAAAATTAAAGGAGCTGTAGGAAAAGAACTGGAAGCGTAGCGCGCCGGAAATGCAATGAGGGAAATTAGAACTTTGAGTGGGGAAATAAGAGAGATAAAAAAGGGCAAGAGGACGGCACATGGGAAAAAAAGTTAACAGGGCTAAAGTGAAGCACATGATAACTAGATAAGGTAGTCAATAAGCTAAGAGAAGAGAGAGAGGTAAATAGAAAAAAATTGACGCACCAGAAAAAGAAGTAAAATAATGGAGATCTGGGAAAAAAGAAATAACCTGACAATAGTAGGCCTACAAACTGCAGTACGAAATGAAATGGCAGCGGTGTTGGAGATACTCCAAACGTTTAGGAGTAAGTGGAAAGATAAACAAAGTCAGAAGACAGTGTACAACCGAAAAAGAAGTCAGAGCAATGGTAATAAATTCATGGGAAACAAAGCAGGATGTGATGCAAAAAAAATAGGTAAGAAAGAAGTGTATAATGATTATGATCATACATTCAAAGAAAGGAAAATGCAGGAGATACAAGAGCAGATTGAAGGATTAAGGAAGGGCGAAGGCGGAGGCAGTGAATAGTTAGGTGACGACAGTGATCACAACTTCGGCATGTAGACGCACTGCGCTTGCGCTATTACGTTCATGAGGGACACGACGCGACAACCTGTTACCATGGCAATAATAAGCCGTGCCGTGTTTCTCTTACTCACACCTGGCGCAAGCGCATAATCTCAACATGCCAAAATTAGGGCCGCTGAGTAAAAAAGTCTATATTTACAGTAGCAGAGAAGCTATAAGGAATTTAAAAGAAGTAGTGAAAGGATTATGAAAAGGGGGAGGATTTCCGGAGAAGACGAGGGAGGTATTGATGATAAGGCTAATTCTTACGAATGCAGAAAAAGGAAAAGCAGGAAACTACAGGGTAATAACATAATTGAACACATCTTACTAGGTATATGCAATGGTGTTAATCATGAGACTTAAAATAGAAGTAGCAGCGAAAGGAATACTCGCAGAGAATCAGGCAGGTTTCAGAGAAGGTAGAAGCACAATAGGTAATATTTATATTCTTCAACGCGTGGTTGAAAAGGAACTAGATAGGTTTAGTAGAGAAACAGTGAAATTTATAAAGTGACGACAGATAAGCTAAAGGCAAGGAATAAAACCTCGGAAGAATTCTGGACGGATTTAGGATTAAGACAAGGCTGTCCACTAAGCCCGCTTCTTTTTGCGACATTCAATGCGCACATTGAGGGAGATTTTGAGAATGTATTAGCGAAATGGTTTAGTGGTAGGAGGGGATAGATTTTGGACTTTAACATACGCAGATGATATGGTAATAGTATTTGAAGAAGTTTTGACAAATATCATGAAAAAATAGAGGAGTATTTAGAATCAAAGAAATTGGTTTAAAATGTAGCAAAGTCTGAGGTTTTTTTTTTGGAGAAAAGAAGTAGGAAGAAGGAAATAATGGTTTGGAAGTGGAGGGTAGAAGATATTGAGGAATTCAAGGAGTTTATATATCTGGCATTTTTATTTAAGAAAAATGGTAATGTAAAAGATATCGTCAAATAAAGATTTAAAAGAGCAGATATAGTAATAAAGAAAGCATAGGATATAGGGGAAAACTTATTTAAAGAAGAATACAAAAGAGCAATGAGAATGCTTAAAGCGCCTGTGCTAAGTATTCTATTTGTGAAGTTGAAATATGAGGTTGGAAAGAATATGAAGAGGTGGAAAAATTGCATGAAAAATACATTAGATGGACGCTATGACTGAACAGATGGACGCCATGGTACGAGGGTGGATTGATAAGTTTCCGGCCTGACCAAGAGATGGCACCACTAGGCCTATCTTGAGGTGGCGTTCTATAGTACCATCCTTAGATAGCTTGTAGCTATAGTTTCAGCCCGATCGCCATGTTAGTTTAGGTTTCAGAGCAC
>NC_046657.1:119298506-119301227 GCF_010883055.1 Belonocnema kinseyi | reverse complement strand
ATCAGCCTTGGAGGAGATTATGTTGAGAAATAAAAAAAAAAAAAATCTTAAAAACGTTGTTTTTCTTGGTCAGGCCGAAAACTTATCAATCCACCCTCGTATATACTTGTGAAGTAGGAAGATAGAAAACAAAAATTAAGAACTGGTAAAAGAGCTTCCAAGTACAAAGAAAGACTGTGGGAAAGCAAGGGCAGAACGATAGCGAAAGTGTGCTTAAAAGAAAGAAAAAATGGAAGAGGGGATGGTTATGAAATGAAAAACGAGAATGTTACTTGAATAGGTTTAGATGGTTAAAGGAATGAGTAAAAAAATGCTAGGAACAAGAATAAAAATACAATCAGACTTGTTAGAAAGAGATAAGCGAGGAATAGAAAATAATATAACATAATATAATATAAATATGATAATATAAATGGATCTAAAGAGGAGCAAAAAAAATGCATGCTACGTGAGATAGGTAGAAGGACTTTAAAAAATTGGCTGGAAGATTGTGATAAGATAGAAAATGGTAAACATTCTGCATGAGAAGAGAACAGTAGAGGTAGTGAAATGATTGAGCGAGTTGAAAGGGAAGAGGGAAAGGAAAGAGGTGAAAACTGGCGCAAACGGTTAGAATAATTATTCTTAGGAAATAAGAAAATGTCAACCTTGCTAACTGAGCGGCTGACAATAAAAAGTGGAAATATCTCGTTGGTGATTAAGAAGCAGCTATAGAAAAGTGCCTAAAAAATGGATATAATTTCAAGGCTGTGAAAAGTAGCAATAGAATGTTGGCTGTCACAAGTGGACAACGGTGCTTGGGCCGTCAGAAAGGGAAGCAGAAAAGCTTGGTAGTAAGAAGTGGACAAACGTCGCGAGTCGGTGAATCGGCTCTGTTACACGCTGCAAATACAGGCCTCGTTCAAAGCCGAAAATGCACGAGGACGAATCCGACCTCGTCCGACTGGACGATTTGCTTTCAGTGGCTAACTGGCTATTAGGAATTTTTCGGTAAACTGAATTTCCACTGAATTTTGCAGGGCATCCAGGCCGTCAAGAGAATAAAAGAAAGTTCAGGGCAACGTTTTAAACGATTGCTTTGCGATTTCTAAGAGAAAATTGAACAGAGATCACAAAACATTTTTTGTTGTTTCCTACAATTTTTTAAAAGTCTGTAACATATTTTTTTAGACTTTTGCAATTTTTCCATATTAGATAATTTTAGAAAAATTAAGGAACATAATTCTTTTGAAGCCTTCTTGTGCAATTTTGTTGCACTTTTTCATTAAGTTTATGTTGGTTCAAATTATGTACTTTCAAATTTGAATAAGTTTAAGAGCCGTTCAGAAATTTTAAACGATTAAAAAATAATTAAAACTTGTAAATATTTTTGAAGAATTTTGTAAGGTTCGACGAAAATTAAAAAATTTTAGGTTCCTAGGAATAACTAAAATAATTTTTTATTTAAAAAAATGAATTTCAAGAGATCATTTAACAACATTTTAACACATGACAAAGGACTTACAAAATTATCAAAGAAGAATCTGAATTATTTCAAAGGTACCATTTTTAAATTTTCAGCATTAAGCAGCAATCAGGAAAAGGACGTGAATAAAAAAAAGAATTTTTTAAATATTCATTTGCAAATTTCAAACGATGTTTAATTTTGAATAACTATTTTTAAAAGGAAATTGCGAAAGTTTTTTTTAGAAATATCAATCAATTCCCTACAATTTTTTGCAAAGAGTGTTAAAGATTTTAGACCGAAATTTTCAAGTCCTTAAGATTATCATATTTTTTTAAATATAAAAAGTCGAGTAAATTCAGGAAAAATTAACTAGAATTCAAGAGATTCAAAAATAATTTAAACTTTAGAAGATTATTAGAAATACAGATTTTTAAAGCTGTCAATAGTAAACTGTCGGAGCTTTAAGCGAATCTCGGAATGTCAAGAACATGAACAAATTTTTTCAAATGCTTGCGAAAATTTAGAAGATTGTAAGGTAATTTTTTAGATTTTGAATGACTTTTTAAAATGTTGAGAAAAATTCGAGGCAGTTGAAAATATTTTTAGGAATTTGAGACGAGTCAAATAGATAAGAAATATTCACAAATTTGATAACATTTCAGAAAATTGATCAAATATTCCTTGATTTCTTACAGATTTGTTAAACATTCGTAAACATCTTTGAATAGGACTCGAATTTTTCCGAATGTTTTGCAATATTTTATAAAATAAAACAATTTCTTTAAAATATCATAAAATCTTTTCTGACACATCTGATATATTTAGAAATCTTTTTTCAATTTTCTTAAAAATCTTATAATACTTATGTTTATCTAAATTTAAAAACAAAACTGACAATACTTACGAGGGTAGTTCAATAAGTCCTTAGAATGACCAACAGATGGCGCGCGAATAGCTCCAAATCATCTGTTTTCAGTCAGCACCACTCCCGACTAGATATATGGTGCAGTCACAGTCCACATCTTCTGAGTTTACGTGTTTTTATAACTAATTGAAAAAAAAATTGTTCGTTATGAAAAATGGAAAAAAACGAGTTCAGAGCGGTAATCAAACATTTTCATTTAAAGGGTTTAACTCCATATGAGATACAAAATGAATTGGACTCAGTTCAGGGCACATCTGCCCCTGCCTTAGCAACGGTTTATAACTGGGTAAATGAATTTTAGCGTGGTCGTACATCAATAAGTGACGAACCACGTTCAGGAAGGCCCGTA
>NC_046657.1:119288375-119298406 GCF_010883055.1 Belonocnema kinseyi | reverse complement strand
TTCTCTTTCATCACGACAACGCCCGAGTTCACACATGCTTCGTTTCAATGGCTAAAATTGGAGAACTAAAATTCGAATTGGTCGAACACCCACCGTATTCACTAGATTTAGCCCCCAGTGACTTTTTCTTATTTCCAAACTTGAAAAAATGGCTAGGTGGACAGAGATTTCCAGACAAAGAAGACGTCATTGCCTCTGTAAGTGCTTATTTTGAGGAACTTCCGAAAACGCACTTTTCTGAAGGATTAAAAAAACTTGAAAAGCGATTGACCAAGTGTATAGAGCTCCAAGGAGATTATGTTGAAAAATAAAAAAAAATTTACCCAAAAAAAAATTGTTTTTATACTTCATTCTAAGGACTTATTGAACTACCCTCGTATTTTCTTGTTTTCAATTCTCAGAATTTAATTCCAACTAGAAAAAAAGTGCTAAAAACTTCTAACATATAAATAGTTATTCTAAATATTCATGTTATGCTATTATTAATATCATTTTTTATTTTTTATGGTAGTGAAAAATTGTTTTAAATTGGTGAATTGCAAGTAGTGCTTGCGTAAGGTAACTTCCATATTTATATGACTACAAAAATATTGAAAATTCTTTTGTGTTAGAAAAATAGTCTTAGTATTTATATAAGATAATACTCCATGTTAAAAGCACTTTTTTGTTTAGGAAACGTATTTCATGTTTTTAAACATACATAATATACAAAATTTGACGTAGCGGCGATGAGGGGAACGCCAAAAAGAAATTTTACGGCCTGTGTCACATTGGGTGGGGGGGGGAGTGATTTTAATAACTAATTAACATATTTTTAGAATATTTTTAAATTTATTCTACCCTGGAGTCAAACACGGTACAAAAAAAAACGCCGTGAAATTTAGAATAAAAATTGTTGCTTATATATTAATTTTAAAAAATTAACAATATTTATAATTTTATCAAATTCCCAAAATATTATTTAAGTATAATACACATTGACTTTCATTAAGAATATTCTTTCAAATAGGTGGTAATTTTTTTAAATTTACATGTTTTCTACCATCTTTGGCCTTATGAAATAGATTTCACGAATGAAATTATAGAAGTATCTCCATTAGTTAGTAAAAGACTATGAAGACTTTTTCCTTCGAAATTTTACCAAAAATGTTAACAAACGGACTACAGATTCGGCTTTGAGCTTTTCTACCAATTGGAGAAATAGATATTTCTTTTATCTTTTTCCAGGATCTGATTTTTTCTCTGAACATGAAGCAGATTAACAGCACTTAAAAAATATAAATAAGAAAGGTAAAAAATGCACGCAGTTTTTTTGTGGTTAAAAAAACCGGCAAATTTTTTAATAACACTCGTTGCCACACCACCTGCGAAATAAAATTTTTACAATATTTTTAATAAATAATAAACATTTCATCTTTTGAACTCAAATGGAAAAGTTAAATTTTTTACATTCTCATCAAGAGAAGATATTAGATTTGTGTAAAATTTGACCCCCTCCCCCGTTTTTGTCAAATGTTCACGTTTTGAGACCCCCTGAATCCGAAAAACAGGTTTTCACGAATGTGTCTGTCCGGCTGTGTTTTTGTGTGTAGATTTTTAGTTTGTCAGCACGATAACTTTCGAAAGAATTGACAGATTGGATTGGCATTTGGTATACTTTTTTAGTGTCCTAAAATAAAGCTCAAGTTCGTTATCCAGTCATTATGGGTGAAAATTAAAAAAGTGAGCGTATTTTTGAAAATTTTTGAGACCACTTTTTTTAAATTTAAAATTTTTCTGTACAGATATTCATAGCATACAATCAGGCGATAAATTTATCCTGATGACTTTTTTTTATAAAGCTAAAATTTACCACCCTTATAGCATTTAGAATATTTCAAAAAACATTAAAATCAACATCACGAGCCAAATAATGCATGAGATGAAAAAAAGTCAAGAGAAGAAAAATTTTTTTGTTTTCCAATGCCCTATAAGATTCTTTAAACACTTTTTTGATTTTTCTTAAAAAATTGAAAATTCAAATTTTGACAATAAAACAAGAATGAAAAATCAAAAATTACATTTCGCAGTTAAAATGTGCAAAATGGGTAAAAAAATGACTATACAAAAATTGTGCATTTCAAAAAGCTCTACAAATTTTTTATAGATAACTTTTTGATAGCATCTGTACTTTGTGTTTTAATCATGAAACACGATATTAATAATAAAAAATCAGCCCGCTGCGTGGGCACACTTTCATCACAACTTATGTTTTTACATTATCATCAGAGAAGGTATTAGATTTATGTAAAATTTGACCCCCCTCCCCAGTTTTTGTAAAATGTCAACGTTTTGAGACCCCCTCAATCCGAAAAAACAGGTTTTTACGAATATGTCTGGATGTATGTCTGTCTGACTGTTCGTATGTCTGCATGTGTGTATGTCTGTATATCTGTCTGTCTGTGAACTCGGTAACTTTTGAAAAAATTAATCTATTAGAATGGCCTTTGGTACACTTGTTTAGTGTCCTAAACTAAAGGTCAGGTTCGTTAACCAGCCATTTTGGATGAAAATTCAAAAAGTGGTGCCCACTTTTTGAATATTTTCAAGACAATTTTTTTTTAAATTCAAAAATTCTCTGTACGGCTATTCATAGTATTAAACAAAAAAAAACAATTTATCCCAATGTCTTTTTCCGAAAAATCAAAAATTACTGGAGTTACGGCATTTGCAAAATCCAAAAAAACAAACTAAAATGAACATTTTAAGCCAAACAACGCATGATATGAAAAAAAGTCAGAAAAAGAAAAACTTTGGTTTTTGAAAGCCCTACAAGATTATGATAACAACTTTTTTAATTTGGTCGAAAAGTTGAAAATTCCAAATTTTATTGTACCAAAAATAATGAAAAATCCAAAAATTCCATTTTTTGGTTAAACTATGCAAGATACGAAACAAATGAAAAAGCTCAAATTACGCGCCCTGGAAAGAACTACAATTTTTTAATGAATCACTTTTCGATATAAGCTACGAAAAAAAATTAGACAAAACTTATTCATCCAAAAAAGAGCTATAGATTTTGATAGGACACGTAGTATTTGCTTTAGTCGTGAAAAATAACATTCAAAATAAAAATATTAAAATTGTTTGAAAAAAAGACACAAGGTATGAACTTAAATTACCATACAAAAGCTGTTCGTCTAAAAAGATCTATAAATTTATTATTAATAATTTTTCGATAGGACGAGTAGATTGTCTTTTAATCGTAAAACATAAGATTGAAAATAAAAAAATGAACTTTTTGGAGAAAGCACATAAAAGACGAAAGAGGACATAGGCTCCTCTATAAGACCCTATATAGGTTCCTGTATTAGACCCTATGCAAATGCGCAGTAGTTTTTATTTAGTCGTAAAAAACAATATTAAAAATCTGCCCGCTACGCGGGCACATTCTCAACGCGCGCTACGTGCACGGCTCGCTTCTCTCGCAAATTTGAGGGCGCCTAGGGCGCGCGACGGTTGAATCGCGCCCTTGGCGCTCGATAGTGGGTTGCCTGGCGCTTCGCGCTCGAACATAATTACACCTCGCGCTCGGATATTTATTCTTTGCATTTGGAATGCTTGAAAAAAACTTAATCAAAAAGATCTCTTTTAGATGGCAGTATTTATATGCCTCTTCATATTCTGAATTGTCTACTTAATTAAGTATAGTCAAAGATTAAGTTTCCCAAAGCTCTGAGAATTTTCTTTTTATCAAAAAAAGTCATAAGGATAAATTGTTTGTTCCTTTTAATGCTATAAATATCCCTACATAGAATTTTCAAATTCAGAAAAAAGTGTGCTAAAGATGAATTTGATTCGTTCATTTTTTCGAGAGTCATCGTTTTTACGGACGGACGGCCGGACGGACGCCATCGTGAAAACCTGATTTTCGGATTCAGGGGGTCTTGAAACGTGGAGATCCGTTGAAAAAGTATGATGCCAAATTTTCGACAATTCTAATACTTTCTCAATCATAAATGATGAGAATGTAAAAATTTTAAAAAAATTCTAAAAATAAGGAAATAAGAATTATTATGATTCAATTTTTATGCATATTATGAATTGTAATGATACACATTTATTGAATTAATACATGGTTTAGAGCAGCTAAGAATACAATTTAAAGCAAAATAAGAAACAAATACAAAAATAATCTTGATAAATACAATTTGCTTTTTATTTTGCAATATTTTAATAAGTAGTCCCTGGCAGTTGACATGTTGGACAAAATCGAGTGCGAAGCACGAGATACGTGATGAGAATGTGTTTGTTAAAGCCAAAAGAGCTTTAACAAAATAGATTTCAAAATCACAAAATTACAGTTGTCCGTCCGTTCACCTTTGACTTTAAAAGGTCTTTGCCCGAATGCGGAAGAAATGCAAAGACTAAGCGCAGAGTGCGATTGCCATCAGTCGCGTGTCGTAGGTGCGCTTAAGCTCTCGAGCTAATCTTTTTTAACAAAAGAGAATTCACAATCACAAAATTAGAGTGGTGGATGTTTGAGTCTTAATTTTAAAATGTTTGCGCAAAAATGTGCGAAAATAAAAGACTGAGCGCGTAACGCGAGGTAATTACATAATGATATTTTTTTAAATATAGAAATGTCGACCTTTCTTCTCTTCAACTCGTGTTAACTTAGCTCATTTTCAGAAGTTTTAGATTCTGCTTGTAGAAATTCACCTACGTATCTACATTTTCTGAAAATTATATTTGAAAGAAAAGCTTAAATACTTTAATGAACATAGAAACTGTTAATTTTGTGTTGTAGACAATGTAATGAACATGAAGTTCAACCTTCAAGCGCTTCGTTTATCGAGCAAATTTTGAGAAATGGAAAACCTCCTTTGAGAAAGTTGCAGATGGAGGTTGAAATAAGTTTTTGTTCCAATTTTAACTCAATTGAATTAATGATTCTAAGAGTATGCATTTTTTAAATAGTAAGTGGCAACAGTCACGCTGCCTTTTATGCATGTGCATGTAGAAAGGAATTTTATTAAAAAATGTATCGGATTTTTTAACGAACAACGAAAATGAATGTTTACATTTTTTATTTTTATTCTTTAAGTGTCCTTAATCTGCTTCATGTTTAGGGAAAAATCTTACACAGGAGAGCGATAAAAGAAATATCTATTTATCCAACTGGTCCAAAAGGTTAAAGCCTGTACAACCGTTTTCATTTAAAATTTCACATCGGTTTTTGGTACCATGTTTGATCCTACGGCAGAATCAAGCAAAAAATATTATAAAAATATGTTCATGACTTACTAAAATGCTCCACCCCCTCCCTATGCGATGTGCAGACCGCAAAATTTCTTTTTGTCCCTCCCCTCATCGCCGCTACGTCAAATTTGTTATATTATGTTTGAAAACATAACAGACGTTTCCTAAATAAAAAAGGGGTTTTAAGATCAAGTGTTATCTTTAAGTAAATCAAACAACTTTTTAAACAATAAAGACTTTTTAAATATTTTTGTAGAGATACAAATATTGAAGTTACTTAACCTAAGTACTACTTGCAATTCCTAAATTTAAAACTTTTTTCACTACCATAAAAATTAAATTATGATATTAATAATGACATAACATGGAAATTTCGAATAAATATTTATTTGTTCAAAGTTTTCAAACACTTTATATCGAGTTGAAATTAAATTCTGAGAATGAAAAACGAGAAAATAAGTATTAGCAGTTTGTTTTTTTAAATTTATATAAATATAATTATTATAAGATTTTCCAAGAAATTGAAAAAAGATTCTTGATTATATCAGATGTCTCAGAAAAGATGCTAGGATATTTTAAAGAAATTGTTTTATTTTACAGAATATTACAAAATATTAGGTTGAATTCCAGTTCTTTTCAAAGATGCTTAGGAATGTTTGCGAACTTTGTGAGAGATGAAGAAATATTTAATAAATTTTTTGCAATTTTTCCAAATTTCTGAATATTTCTTATCTGTTTGAATCGTCTTAAATTCCTGAACATATTTTTAACTGACTCAAATTTGTTTCAAAATTTAAAAATATCATTCAAATTGTTAAAAAATTTCCTTAAAATCTTCTAAATTTTTGCAATCATTTAAACAAATTTCACCATGCTCTTGAAACCTTTCGAGATTCGTTTACAACTCCTAAAGTATATTTTTTACATTTCAACATTTTTTAATTTCTAAAAATCTTCTAAATTATTCCAAGGAACCTATTTTTTTTTTAGTTTTCGTCAAACCTTACAAAATTCTTCAAAAATCTTTAAAAGTTTTAATTACTTTTTAATCTTTTAAAATTTCTGAACGTCTCTTAAACTTACTTAAATTTAAAAGTACATTATTTAAACCAACATAAACTTTTAAAAAAGTGCAACAAAATTGTACAAGAAGGCTTTAAAAGAATTATGTTCCTGAATTTTTCTAAAATTATCTGATATGGAAAAATTTCAAAAGTCTAAAAAATATTTTACACACTTTAAAAAAACTTTAGAAAACAATAAAAAATGTTTTGTGATCTCTTTTCAATTTTCTCTTAGAATTCATCGCAAAGCAATCGTTTAAAACGTTGCCATGAACTTTCTTTTATTCTCTTGACGGCTTGAATGCCCTGAAAAATTAAGTGGAAATTCAGTTTACCGAAAAACTCCTAATAGCTAGTTAGCCACTGAAAGCGAATCGTCCATTCGGGCGATGTCCGGTTCGTCCTCGTGCATGTTCGGCTTTGAACAAGGCTTGTATTTGCAGCGTGTAACAGGGCCGATTCACCGACACGAGACGTTTGTCCACTTCTTACTGCCAAGTTTTTCTGTTCCCCTTTCTTACGGCCCAAGCACCCTTGTCCACTTTTTACAGCTAATATTCTATTGCTACTTTTTACAGCCGTGAAATTACATCCATTTTTTTAGGCAGTTTTCTATAGCTGCTTCTTACTCACCAACGAGATATTTCCACTTTTTATTGTCAGCCGCTTAAATGAGAATAAGAGAAGAGTTGGCAAGCGTTAGGATAAAAGGGACAAGAGGCAATGGCTGTAGAGAGCAAAACGGTAGCGATGAAAAAAACGAGTAGCATACATGCGATAGAATAAGAAGTATTTGCGATAGATTTAAGGCGTATTGGCGAAAGAATAAGGCGTATTTATTCGATAAGGTCAATTTGCGATGATTTTGTCATACGACACCGGGCCTATTTGAGAAACCCGGAATATCTACTTTTATTTACATGGTTTACCACTTGAGGTTCCCAAGAGAAAACTTGAGTGAAAGGTTTACGATATGAATTGCCGAGATTACGGTCTTTTGAAACTACGAATTTTCTCACCCTAAGAAATTTATAGTCAATAACCAGCTGTTCCCTTTTTTGACAAGGCCGTCTTAATAGCCGAAAAATTTGCCCGACAGGCACTTACACAGTGCGCGGTCACGTTTTGCAGCAGTGGTTACGTCCGCTTTTTCAAACTTTGAGCCTGTTTAGTCACGTACGCCAGTAAAGTCGCTCTCTGACCCACGCGCGCATTCCTTTCCCATTCAAGTACCCTCTTTTTCTTTTCGCGCTCCTTCTCCCGCAGGCGCACTAGCTAAGACCGGGAAACTCAACCGGCAGATCAGAGAGAAATTTTCTTCAATTAAAACTAAATTATGAAATGATAAATAACACAGCCAGACAAAAAAAAGTGTGCGGATCTGGTAACAAGACACACGTATTCCTATGAATTTTGGGGCGCTGAATTCAAATTCGGTATCAAAAATCAACCATCACGTCATGGTTAAGCCATAAACTCAAAAAATGACGAAAAATCATGCACTGAGGTAAATTAAATTCAAAATAATGCCAGTGATGCAAATTTTCACTTCCAAAACATTTTGACAACTGTGAAGGATCAACCCTTGCCTGATATCAACTTATTTAACATAACTTTACTCAACAGTACCTGACATCACCTAACCTGAATTAAAAGAAATTTATTGAACTACACGTAAAGCTCTGGAAGCATATTTTTCCAGTAGCAAATGTGTGCTACATCGAATGGGTCAAATCTAGCCTAACCTAGAAATAAATCTAACCCAGCCTAACCTAACCTAACATAACCTCACGAAACACAAACTGATTGTGTTGTCCCGTTGTGTTTGCGGTACCGTTTGAATCAGCTTGGGCTTAACCTGCAAAGAGGTCAAACCTTTCCTAACCTAAAAAAACGGCTGGGCCGCGACTTATTTGCCGTTTTTCGGCCAATCAGCGGGTTCACCGCCGCACAGTGGACTGGATAAGGAATTTACTATTCAAAATCACCTATAGCCTACAATTCTTAACCAATTGTGAATTTTCTTTAACAAAAATAGTCAGCGATAGTTGCGCAAGAGCATGCATGGATTAGATTTTGGAATTTTTATTATTTTCTGTTTTTTACATACACAAACAAAGAGACAAAATGGGTCATTTTTCACTTATTATTTTTTATCTGTAAATAAATAATTAAATTAATTTCATTCTGTATGAAAATATATGTCAAAGCATCTTAGCAAAATAAATAATTAGTGGATTTTCGAATACAATTGTTATAAACGAATTATATTAACAATAATGTCAACATCATGCATTGTTCACTTGAAAATTATATTTGTAAGTTGCAATTGCTTAATTTTATCGACAAAATAATACTTGATCATAAAAATTTATTTTCTGCTATAATTTGCTTATTTTATAAACAAATTATATAAACAAGTGCTTAGTTTGGTCATTTATGTGCAGAAAGTAATCGTTTTCTTTCTTATCGCCTTCAGTTTGTATTAGTCGTAATTATTAGTGATGCAGACATATCATGCGACATTATTTGTTTATTTTATGAACAAATCTTATAAACAAAAGCAAAGTTTGTCCATTTATAGAGAGAAATTATTCGTTTTTGTTACTGATCGTCCTTAAAATATAGAAGTGATGATGTTTAAAAATAAAAAATTGTGATTAGATATTATTTGTTCATTTTATAAACAATTTATATGAACAAATGCATATTTTGGACATTTATGGTCAAAAAGCCATGTTTTTCTTTCTTGTCGCCTTCAGGTTGTATTATTGGAGATTTTCAGTAACCGGGCTTATAAAGCGATAATCTTTGTTAATTTTATGAACAAATTTTAATTAAAAAATGCATAGTCAGGCCATTTATAGAAAGAAAGTATCATTTTTTCTTCTCGATCATCTTTAAAATATATAAGTGGTGATGTTCAGTGATTAAGACTTGTGATTTGATATTATTTGTTAATTTCATAACAAATTATAAAAACAAATGCATTGTTTGGACACTTATGGGTAGAAATTCATCGTTTTTATCTCTTGTCGCCTCACGTATTTTAAACCGAAATATATTTTAGCCACCGTCACCAAAATTTACGCAAAACATCACTCTACTTTTAATTTATATTTTTTTATAATATTTTTCCATAAAATCAACAAATAATATCGAATGACAAGTCTTCATGACTAAACATCACCACTTATATATTTTAAAGATGATCGGGAAGAAAAAACGATACTTTCTATCTATAAATGGCCAAATATCATTTTGCCGATAAAATCAAGCAAATGCAACTTACAAATATACTTTTCAAACAAACAATTCATGATGTTGACATTATTGTTAATATAATTCGTTTATAACAATTATATTCGAAAAGTCACTAATTATTTATTTTTCTAAGATGCTTTGACAAATATTTTCATGAAGAACGAAATTAATTGAAATATTTATTTACAGATAAAAAATAATACGTGAAAAATGACTCATTTTGTATCTTTGTTTGTTTATGTAAAAAACAGAAAATAATAAAAATTCCAAAATCTAATCAATACATGCTTTTGCGGAACTACGAGGGTAGTTCAATAAGTCCTTAGAATGAAGTATAAAAACAATTTTTTTTTGGTAATTTTTTTTCTTATTTTTCAACATAATCTCCTTGGAGCTCTATACACTTGGTCAATCGCTTTTCAAGTTTTTTTAATCCTTCAGAAAAGTGCGTTTTCGGAAGTT
>NC_046657.1:119276610-119288275 GCF_010883055.1 Belonocnema kinseyi | reverse complement strand
CTGCACCATATATCTAGTCGGGAGTGGTGTTGACTGAAAACAGATGATTTGGAGCGATTCGCGCGCCATCTGTTGGTCATTCTAAGGACTTATTGAACTACCTTCGTATCTTCGATTAATTCTAATCGAATTTGTTTAATTAATAAAATATTTGTTATAAACAAATTTTATAAATAAATATGTACATTATCCGAACAAAACTTTTTCCCCAATCACGCGATACTATGATGGGCAAATGGATATCACAGTAATATAAATTATGCCTTCTAATTGTCAACTGTAATTTTTATTAAGAAATGATATAAAATAAATTGTCCAAATTTGGATTTTTCTGTCCAATTTTTTTCATAATCATACAATACTGTTAAAGTCTGAGGGATGCACACTTTTAATAAATGTTACCTTTTAATTGTTTACTGTAATTGCTATGAACAAACTATATAAACAAATTCTCCAAATATACATTTTTTACTCGCCATTTTTTTCTCCATCATATAATACTTGTGAAGATTCAGGAATACTAAATTGTTATAAATGTTACCTTTTAATTTCTTACTGTAATTGTTTTCCCGAAAATACATGAATAAAAGCACTATTTCAGCAATTTTTGTGGGGAAAAAATGATTTTTTGATAAACACTTACTGAGAATTGCTGAGCGTTTTAGTTATTTTACTCTTTTTGCCTCAAAAGCAAAGACACATTTCACTTTTTAAATAGACATTGTGCTCTGGGATGCAATTATCTAGCGGTCTTCTTTCTCAGATGATCTTTTCCGAGGTGTATCATAAATGGATAAAAAATAACCCACAAATAATGGGCGAGATCCAAATTTGTAGCTGTTCTCGAGCATTTTCAAATGCGGTACTCCCTGCAAGATTTAATGACC
Organism: Belonocnema kinseyi; assembly: GCF_010883055.1. Lineage (NCBI taxonomy): Eukaryota > Metazoa > Arthropoda > Insecta > Hymenoptera > Cynipidae > Belonocnema > Belonocnema kinseyi. The sequence continues at coordinate 119,287,388 of NC_046657.1, read as the reverse complement.
TTATTTCTTGCTTCCTGAGCTTCTTCTGAGAGTTTTCCGATGGGCAGTATGGAAGCTTTTATTATTTTCGCTCCGTGAATCAAAATCATATTTATTGAGGCTGGCACATAAAACCAGTGGTACCTGCTGAGGGAAATGTCATAAATTGCGAAAGCGCGTTCCTCGAATTTCAAAGGTTTCAGTTCTTCACCAGATGCTAATGCCTGAAGGATTATGTACAAATTTTCTATGAGATCTTTATTAACACCCCTGATTTCGCTGACATTTTCGCAGTTTTGAACGAATGTCCTTGAAGTGTTGCCGTCATTGGATGTACCAGATCCTTGTTTTAAAATATCTAAATTATCCCCAACTTCCCTTTTAACTCTTTTTGAATTTTGGCCTTTCTTGCTTGGAGGAGTTCCTTATTTATCCCCTTAACTGTCCATCCTGTCAAAGATAATCTATACACGATGGGCAAAATGTACTCTAAGGATTGAATCCATGCGTGTAGGGTTGACAATTCGAATTCAAAACCCTAACATTTTCTGATTTTGGATGTTACCTTCTCAAGATCATTCATCTCTTTCGGACTTGCTTTGCAAACGCAAGAAACAGCGGAAGATTATGGGTTGGTAATCACTGCGCGCACTTTTCCATCGATTAATCTACAGAATAATTTATGATTGACCACAAAAGTTACTCCAGTGACTTCAACTAAATTTGAAAAAAGATTCTTGATCTGTTTATTAATATTTTTGAATAGAGCCAAAGTTTTTTCTGGAGTTTCTTTTGCGAATTCAAATTCTATTAGCCTGGCAGTTTTTGGGGAAGAATGCTTTTCATTTTCTCAATATATTGTTGATTGTTCACAAGTATCCTGTAAGCGAAGAGCAACCAAGCAAAGCAAACAAAGGCTCGCATCAGAGTTTTTTCCATCAGCGAACTTTTGTATATATGTGGAGAGACCAGAAGTTCCGTGGAAGCCCCATTCACAAAATAAATCCAAACTAAGTGCATTTTTAGATTTAAAATCTTCTGGAATTATACCTGGAATTGAATATAAATTTTCTACATTACGATCCAACAGAACCTGTAGAGTTAGATAGGCGCTTTTTCATCTACTGTAACTTCAGTCTTCTTTGGGTATCAGTTTTATTTGGCAACTAACATCTCGTTGTATGTAGGATGAATGTCCGCATTGTCAGTTCTAACAGTTCTGCGTATTGTTTCATACTGAAATCTGGAGAACTTAGAATCCAAAATTTGTGCTAGAGATTCATCCCTCGTAAGTGGTATAGGGTGCGTGTGACATTTGAATTCGATCTCTCTATAATGTTTTCAACTGCAATTTGTTTGGAACTTTCTGAAACATCTGATATATTTTATTCAACTTCGTTCAAAAATCCAAATTGATCCAGACCTTTGTTCACTCTCCTTTTCTTCGTTCTAATAGAGCAATCCTCGAATTTTATTACACTCTTTTAAGCATACTTTAGAACATAAATAGATTATGTAGAATTTCAAAATCAGAATTTAACCAACATTCGTTTTGCTTTAAAAATTGTTCATTTATATACAAAGCTCACCTTCATCTTCTTTCGAAATTCGGTATAAACCATCGAGTTAATTTTAAGTTTAAGGATTCAAGGTATTTTGTACTTAAATTTCACTTTTGACAAAAACCGAATGATAAGATATGCGGATCTACGTCCTTATTCTCAATTAGTAGCTTGCACAATTCTTTGTTTTTTAAAGACAAATTCATCATTGCACAAGGAAAACAAACCTAAAGAATACGCATATGTATTAGCTTTTCAGAATTCACAGTGTTTGGCCTTTCAGAGTGTTTTGTTTCACGATGCAAACTTCACACTTGTTAAATCTTTTGTTAATAGGTTAATAAAATAAACCTTTTTTCCCACGCACAAAAATACTTGAATAATATTACCAAAAAATATCATTTCGATAGAAGAAATACCTGGTCGAGCTTAGAATCAACGAACCTGTCATGATAAAACGGCTTCGAGATTCTAGGAGGCGTGTTGCCACAATGTATCCTTTCGAAGTCTAGGGATAATTGTCAAAAATTACGTCGTCTTCCGACCTTTGCCAGACTGAGGGGGCTTAAAGTATTAAATTCAGATCTGGTATAATACCCTTCGATTTCCTTTTATTTGTTGACACTAGGTATACTCAGGGCCTCTTGGCCCTATCAAAGCGGAGGCCAACATAACCTCCAAAACGACTAGGTAGTCGTGATCAGCAGGCTGTTATCCATGAGGGAAGTATTGCAATTTCACAACCTAAATAGAAGGCGGACGTCTCAAACAAACGGGGTACACAAGAATATCAATCGTCAGCAAGTCACTGCCGTAGGAGTTTATTCACTGACGATTCAGCTGTGAAGCAGTCAACACTTAAACGCACAGCACTAATCTCAACATTTCTACTTGGGACATTTTAGTTAGTGCCAACAGTTCGCTACGGTGGCGAGAATATTAATTAGGAACACTCGCTAATCTATTGTCGATCATCGAGGAATCGGTATAGAGCATAGGCTAGGTTACCATAAGTGAATAATCACGTAACTTCGGGTCCATTTCTGGAGCCGGATGAAGACTGTGTCGCCTGTCATTCTGAGTTCGACCAGTGTGAACTGAGCATATGCTCGTAAAATAAGGGATCGTCCATAAATTACGTAACGCGTTTTTCTTTTGTTTGAATAAAGAGGAGCATGAAATTGATGTGAAGCTGAGAAAGACATAACGATATAAACAAAAGAAAAAAGTGTTACGTAATATATGGACGATCCCTAAGTTGAAATAATATAAAAGAATTCTAAACTATTAAGACGTGGGCAATATAACAGCATTTTAAAACTACTAAGGCGTGTGTCTAATAATTAAGAGCTTGCTTTGAGTCAAGGTATGTATATTGTTCGTCTTAGAGTAGTGAATAATTCTATTGTGCCTTCCGAGCTCTCAGATAGGGTATGAAAGTGAGAAATCTCATGATCTGGCGACGGTCGTGTTAAAATACAGTAGACGTAGTGGTTGCAAAATAGTGGTGAGGCGTAGCATGCCTTTCCTGCAGGTTAATACCACCATTTTGGGAATTACTAATGTCGTTAAGATACTATTAATTTCCTTTTGAGCGAGTGAACGCCTTTGAATAGTAAAATAAATTAAAATGATAATTTGCAATTTTGATTAAAAAAAAAACCTAGGAAAAAAGTAGGTTATAATGGAGCCCATAAACGTGAGGCGTGGTTAGACTGTGAGGCATGAGATTTAAATCAGGCGAATTACGCTTTAAAAAATGCTGGGGTTTCCGACAATAAAATCCTAACCTCAAAAATTTGTGTGACACTGAAATTTATTTTTATTTCATACACGCGGTTTGGAGTAAAGTGAGCATTAATGCTGGATCTGTAAGGACATAGGGGGATTAATTGCAAAATAAATAACTAGAAAATAGAATGGAAAGAAAATGAAGACCAAAATTCAAATAGTGAATTGTCCGGTCAATGCAGTAGTAGATTGTGGGCTCCAACGAAATTACTTAGGAGCACAAGCTTTTGATTTAGCTAGGATAGCATGCAAACCAATAACTTTGGATGAGATTGGACTTTTAAAAATATTTTCGGGTGAAAATAAAGTAATTGAAGGGCGTTGCATGCTTCTAGTGCAATTTCAAGACAAAAATTTTGAATTAGAATTTGACATCATTTCTGGTCTTGCTAATCGTTGTATGTTAGGAATAGAATTTATAAAGAAATTACAACATATCCTTGAATATGGAAGTATGGAACACCCCAATTTAAAGAAAAAGTAATTAATCCAGCTGCGTCGCGGGCGTGATTCGGTGACAGTCAGCAACAATTTTGATGACTCATTGTTGTGGTCTAAAAAATGATCGGTAGTCGAACGAGTGCTGAGATACACACTGCAGAATAGCTCTATTAAAATTTAATTTAAAATTCGAAAATTGAAATCTTATTAAATCAGCAGATTTTTCGTGTTAAATTCAACTTAGCACGGTTTAAGGTTCAGGTACAAGAATAATTTAAATGAGTTGTTGTAACTTGTTGATTGGAGCACAGAAGATATTTGTAAAACACGTGAACTCAAGTAAATAGTAATGAGGATCAATTAAGAATAAACTTTGATTTATTTGTGGTCATTATGAGATAAATTGATTATAATATCAGTTTACGGATAAATTAATAGTGATTTTTCTTTTAAATAAATTTTGAGAAATTACAGTGGGTGAATTGAACAACTGGTTAAGAATATAAATGATTTAATATTGTTTCTTTTAACTGGTTTCTACCACATATGAATACTGGATATAAGAATGACAACCGATTTAATGTGAGATTCAAAAAGGATACGACTTTAGGATTCATTGTCGAACTAAGTCGAATCTACTAAGGATACCAAAAAGGAAGTAACAATAATTTTTTTTTAATATGAATTAGTCAGATTCATCCTTTTCGGATAAATGCAACTGATTTTGACCATCAATTCACAACCACCGTGGCACTGAGCATTATTTGTAATTTATAAGCCACCTGATTAGTCGTGATTTATAAACAAAATTTTAGATGTGATAAATACAGCATATGGTTTAACAAATAGAGATTTATTGTACGTTGTATTATTGATCTGAGAGATATTGCTTCATGGATGAAATGTAATCGACATCAATAAATAAGTCGTTTGGGATTCCGATGCTATTATTTTTTATTACCTAAGGTTGTTTTCGGATTAAAGTACGAAAATGGCGGAAGTTTTGGAAATAGAAGATCGTGTGATTCAATTACTTCAAAAGGAGGCGGGACTACCAAATATTGTTTGGACAATAGAGGATAATAAAGACAAAGATAAATTTTTGAACGGAAGTAAATTGCGAACCAATTTTATTTGTTTTTTCTCCTCCTGGTAGCCATTCTTTGGACGTAGAAGGCGTGACTCACTCTTCCGTAGGAATTGAAATTAGTAGTCTTTCGGAACCCGTGTATTCTTTTAAGAAAACGACGGGTTATATCCCTGCTGTGGAGACCACGAGCTTCGCCTCTATAACTACTACCATAACGGTGAGTGTTCGTGACACGTTAATTTTTACAATAGTAGGCACGAATACTGATAACCTTGCAGCGTTCCTGAAATCTAAGATGTCTCCTCGGGAAAATAAATCTCAAGTAGAATCGCGATTAAAAGCTACCAATACAGATTTGGCTAACCAAATACAAAGAGTCGAGGGTTTCACACATTACCCTGTGTTGGACACTCGTGCGCATGAGGCTTTGATTGAATATAGTCATGTAAACCAACCCCAAGTCACAATAGGACAGACTGGTGCAATCCCTAAAATCCACGAAATAGGTAAATCATGGAACCAGGTCGGAAAGCGTTTAGTAGATCACTGGGATGATCCACGAATCAAATACAAACCGAATGATGCTAGGGTAATACCGAGTATTCAGGAAGGTTCTTCAACGAGACCCGAACAATTTTCAGGTTATAGTTGGGCCAATAGACCATTGGTCCCAGATTTCGCGAACACGTCCACCTATCAGGGAAGCGTTACTAATCCTCCAGTTTCCAATAGCAACCCTATTTACGGTGCGTTATTAACTGCAGGTGGTTGCTATCCCAATCATTCTTTTCAACAGTTTGCGCAGAGTATGCTGTACAGATCTCTATAGCCGGGGCCGCCAAAACACGGAGGGGGCAGGTCGTGAAACCGTTGCCGGAGGATTTCCCATAGATAATAACCCCCTTCCAAGGCAAACTAAAACTCTAGACTCAATTGTCGAAAATTGGGGCATTAAATATCCTGGTGATAAACAAATCAGTGTGGAAAGTTTTTTGGCAAAAATTCAAAACAGTAAAGAAGTATGCTACCTCACCGATAGTAAGATGTTGGCAGCCGTGTCTTTTCTCTTGGACGACCTTTCTGCGTAATAGTTCTGTATGAATAGATGGGCGTGGCCCACTTGGGAAGGTCTTAAAGCTGCCTTTTGTTCCCAGTTCGGAAACATCAATTAACAATGGTAATTGGATGAACGGGTAGCTCAAAGATATCAGGGAAAGGACGAACTAGCATCGAATTATCTCATTTGTATGCAAGGTCTATACCGGAGATTTTCGAGACCATTGACGCTCCAAGAACGGATGGACAGGGTCTATACGAATCTGCGGTCAGATATTAAAAGTTTGGTTAAGCGTCATGCATTTTTTGATTATAACGGGTTAGCCTTTCTGGCGGTAGATGCGGAACGAACTCTGAGTACCATGGATGAGAATAACCAACCTCCTAAGAAAGGTGACTCATTCTTTCGAGAATTTGCCTACACACCGGAAATAACCTATTCAGAAAAGACGTAGCCTGAGGAAATTAGTGCTGATTCGGCTATTGAGAAGTTGGCTAAAATTCTCCTCGATTTACTAGGCAGTCTGATAAGTCCCTGAAAAATGAAACACGGAGACGTTTTTTTGGCCAAAGTCGGTTTTATTTTTCAACATACTCTCCTTTTAGGTCGACACAGCGAGACCAACGATTTTCTAACCTTTTGATACCGTAAGAAAAGTACTCGATCGGAAGGTCTCCAAAATACGCCTCAGTTTCAGCTATGAGCTCCTCATTTAAGTAAAAACGCTTACCGGTGAGCCATCTCTTCAGGTTAGGTAACAAGTAATAGTCGCTGGGGGCCAGGTCTGGTAAATACGGTGGCTGAGGAACCAATTCGAAGCCGATTTCATGCAATTTTGCGTGTGCAACTAAGCATGAATGAACAGGCGCATTATCGTGATGATAAAGCGGTTTTTTCTTCTGCAAATGCGGTCTTTTTTCGGCGATTTCGACTTTCAATCGGTCCAATAATGATGAATAGTATACTGCGGTTATGGTTTTACCTTTTTCAAGATAGTCCACGAATATTATGCCATGTCTATTCCAAAATACGGAGGCCATAACCTTTCCGACCCATTGTTGCGTTTTTGGACGCTTTGGAGCACTTTGGCCCGGTGGAACCCACTGTTTTGCCTGTTGCGTTGACTCAAGACTGTAGTAGTGGATCCAGGTTTCATCCATGGTTATGAATCGGCGCAAAAACTCGGTCGGCTTACGCGAAAATAATGCCAAATTCTGCCGGGAAGTTGTCACACAAATTCGTTTTTAGTCCACTGTGAGCAAACGCGGCACCCATCGCGCGCAGAGCTTCTTCATGCCCAAAACTGAATGCACGATATTGCCCACACGTTCCAATGATATGCCTACAGCATATGGTATATAATTATAGGCCCACTAAAGGCTCATTTAATACACAAATGCTAATAATCGGCCATGATTCGAACCCCTTTTTCAACTCGCCCTAAAAAAAACACGTCCTAGCGACTTATAACGGAAAAGTGATCGGTCACATCTCCAACGACAAATATAAGTTAGGTACATATTATCTCATAAATTAAAGCTTAAAGCATCTACTTCTGTAACTTTAAGAATGTGAATTCACTTTTATTAAAAGAACTTCGCTCGCAAGTTTGATTGCACCTGGGGCACACATTTGTTGGTTCTCGCACTACGCGCTCGGTTTTTGCATTTCTCCCAGGTTTATGCACAGACCTCTTAAGATTAAAGGTCAACGGATCGGAAATTTTAATTTTGTGTTCATGAAATCTCTTTTGTTAAAGCTCTTTCGACTTTAGCGAACACATTCTCATCACGTATCTCGCGCTTCGTACTTGAATTTGTCCAAAATGTGAACCTTGTGACGTCATGCTCGACACTATGATATCAAACATAATAATACTATATATTATCTGCCTGGGATTGCTTATTCAGATATTGCAAAATGATGTACAAATTTTATTTTTCAGCTACACTAAAACATGTATTATTTGAATAATTGTATATCATTGCAATTAATAATATGCATCGATATTAAAAAACATATTTATTATTATTGCCTTGTTTCTATAATATTATTTTTATCTTGTTCTTTTACTATTAAAAGAAAATCTCATTCTGTCTACAAATTATTGATAACAGACGTGTAAATCCTTTTTGGATTAACAACTTTTTTCTATTAATATTTTTCATCACCTTGTATCGTAACATATTTGTAGATCTTATCTTATAAGAAAGTATTACATGACAAATTTTTAGACTTTTTGTAGGTGCAAAATTTTTGCTGTCTTGTACTTTTCGTATCTTGCTTTGTTGTACCACAAAAGAGAGTTATTGCTTTTTCATCTGTTTTTGTGTCATGAAAATTTAAACTTGAGATTTTTAAAACAATCGGTGTTTTTTTAATTGAGTGGGTGACACGAGGCTAGCCTAGGCTCTCAGAGCAGCGCAATCATATAACCCGGAATGAATCCACTTTTCCATGTCGCAATCTATACTTGTGAGCTCTTTCGAAGACTATCCAGAAAAACGTTCCGCAGAGCATGCGCGCAGTGGACGCCTGACTCGCCATCCACTCCCCAGAAACCTCTGCTCCTCGGCCCCCTAAAGCTAATAAAATTATTCTACTCTTTACCTCCCTCCTTTTCTGCCCCCTCACTACAGGCGGGGGCCTAATCACCGTGTACCCCCCCCCCCTAAACGGGAAATCTGACTCCCCCCTCAATTACAGGGACCACCTACCAGTGTATGTTGCTCAACCCATCCCTATCCTTCTTTCCTCCACGCACAAACAAGTAAATAACAATGTCAGGCGAAGTGATTGAATTATAAGTTAAGTTTAGTGCGTAAATATTGTACATATTAAACCACGATGTAATAGAATTGTTTGTATATTATCGGGTCTAGTGGATAAAATAAATCGTTTATACATAAAGAAATTTCTCTTTAAAAAATTTTCCCCCTCTAATCTAGATATTTTATTCACGTATTTTCACAAGGAAAGTGAAGAAACGTCTTTTTTTCGAATTTCTGGCACTATATCGCTTATTATTCAGTATTTCTTTATCTTAGAACGGATGCCGCATATCGTTAAAACAATAATAATTTGCCACAGTGATGTAATTCAGAGAGTAGAGCAATATATTTTATAAGTTTTAAGATAAGGAAATACTGAATAATAAGCAATATAGTGTAACGATTGGAAAAAAGTAAAGTTTTATCTATCTTCCCTATGTTAAGCAGCAAGTGAGTGATTATTATTCTTAAAATAATTGAAAAAAAAATTAAACAACAAAATATTACTCAAAACATTCATTAATTGTGTCATTAACAGCAGAAAAGAATAACATTTTACGATTAACAGAAAAGAAAACGCTTTAAACTAATAAAATTTGTTTTAGAAAATTCCTAAATATCCATAAGAAAAATATATTGTACTTAATATCTGTTGATTAGGTCATTAATACCAGAAATTGATAACTTTTCACGATTCCAGGAAGAAAACTTTTTTAAAACAAATATAAATTGTTTAGATATTTACCAAATATTTCTAAAAACAAATTCTACTCTTGACATTTCGGGGTACAATAAAATAGGGTTTGAGGAGGGCGGTTTAAAATTGAAAGTTATTGGGTAATAATCATTTCTTGAAAATTCCTTAAGAGGTAATTATACTTTAATTGACAAAAAGTTTATAACAAGTACTTCTTTTTTCCATTTTTTAGAAACCCAATCTCTTCCTAATTTAAAATCAATATTAATTTCCAGAGCCGAAGGGCACGGATTAACATTTAAAACCAAAGAAAAAAACATGGATTTCCTTTGTTCGGAAGACTTACAGCCCGAAAATTAAAAAATTTATTTCATCAAGGAATTCTTCTTGCTACTTAAGTAAAAGAGTAACTACAACGCTTAATTTAAACATTTAGAGGTTACGCTTCACGTGATTTACTCTGGTGTTACTGAAGTGATTAGTGAATAAGTCCGAAATCACTGATTAATCAGTGAAATGTCTAACTACTATTTCAATCAGGAATTTTTCACATATTCATATGTAGAGAGTATGAAAAGGTATTTGAGATTACAGTTCAAATTTAGTTTCATCGCCTAATATATTGTTTACCCCCAAATGGACCAAAAGTCAAGTTGGTCCAATTTGTCAAACACATTAGTTTCTGAGTGTTAACTTCCCGAAGCAATTTTCGATTGGAAGATAAATAAACAGAATTTAATTTGAGTTTCAATGAAATATGTTATGTCGTCTTTATTTTTATGAAATTCACACTTTATTACAGATAAAGCAGACTAAATTTGCCGGAGATTTAAACAACAATTATTTAGCACTGATAAGTGTAAATTTATTATATCCTAAAAATCATCCTTTTCATTGATTTTTATTGGAAATTAGGTTTTTTGTCAAAAATAAATTGCCTGTTGCTTTCCACGTGGAAAAGCACTCATAAGAATAATATTAGAAGTTATGGAGGTATAAGGTATATACAGGAAAATTCAAGATAATTTCATGGTCAAAATAACAGGTAAAAAAAGGTTTAAATATTTTTGGAATTTTTTTAAAAGTGATTTTGTTGTCGTGCGACTACCATATTTTCACAATAAAATCTATAGATCTGTTACACCCCTCCCCCTGCATGGGTCAAATTTTTACTCTACAATCCTATGTGAAAACAATAATGAAGAAAGTATTCTCAGTCAAATAAAAAGAATTACGACACATGCAGGTGAGAGTCAGTAATCAGCACTGGCTAAAGAATTCGCTGAATTGCGACTTTATCTGTGCTCTACAAAATACTATGGGATACATGCAGGTGGAATAAAGAAATGTCTTTTAGATCATAAATAATAATCACTTAGACAGTGCTTAA